>NC_068451.1:1717500-1897500 GCF_023373465.1 Oncorhynchus keta
GATTCCACCAAGCATGAATTCTCCCTCCGTCTTTCTCTCTTTTCTCTCTGTTCTTTATCTCTTTATTCCTTCCTTCCTCCTTTCATTTTGTTTCTGCCAAGCTGTCATCTTACCTTTCTCTAAATGCACTCCCTCTCTGTATCTCTTTCGCTGTCTCTCTCTATCCCCCTCTCTCTTTCTCCCTCTCCCTATCTCTCTCGTATGTCTGAGAGCCAGACTCTGAGACCTGAAGGATCATGTACACACACACATCACCTTTAGCCACCTTTAAATCAATGCTTATTGATTTTAATAGCGAAGGTGCCCACCTCTTCTCCTTCCTTCCATTCCTCCCTCCTCTATCTCCATCCTTCTATTTTAGAGGTAATGTAATCAGAGACTGAGACTATTCTTGCACAGAGCTCTATCAAATGTACCCCGCCACCCCCAATCTGGGTATGTGCTACATGAGTGAGAGTGTGCGTGCGTGCGTTTGTGTGTGTGTTTCAACCACTTATAATGGTTTTATACTGCAAAATTATATTATAAAAATAGTATGAAACTTTATATCAATATTTTACTTATTCTAATTATTGTACTGCATGTCATGGATGATCTACTAGTATGAAAAAAACATAACTTTTCATCATTTGATTCATTCTAAATGTTAGTGGCTTAAACCTAGACAGAAGTTCATTAAAAACAGTGAGAATAGGCATTGGTCTGAAGCCAAAAAATAAAGAAATTCACATGGGCACCACAATACCTATTCCACCCATGCTCTACCAAGGTTTTCCAGCGCACAGCTTTGACCTACTACAGTAGCTATGTTGGTATTGTACTTCAAACTATGTGTAGGAAGGTTGCTTAGGATTCAAACCTTCTCAAACAGCCTAATTCACACTCTTATAGCGGAGGTGCTTCCACAATAATGTGATTTGTACCTCATACAAGGTAAATAATTGGATTCTTCACACACCACAGTAAGACAGTATTCCATTACGCAACATTTTCATACTTTTACAAATTAAAATAAAAACAAGCTTTGCTTTTATACTTACAAGACCACCAGGCTTGATTGAGCTGTTTTGTATTGTAGTAACGTGCTGCATGCCTGTATTTCCTTCAGTCCTTATTTTAGCAACACATGTCATAGAACAACGAAAGTAGGTGCCCAACATAACAACAGTTGGTGGTGTGTTGGACACAGTAGCTCAGATAGAGAGTCTGTCTGTATTCCTGATTTCTGTAACTATTACCTGTGTAATATTGAATTAAGCTCAGAACCACTTGTGTTTCAAACATGCTCCTGTTTTATCAGTTCTTTGACCTCTGCCGCTTAATAAAGCGATGTTTGTATTTGCATTTCTTTTTGCGATAAAGATGCTAATGCAATGCTAATGCACGTTCACAAATAAGCCTATATCAAAAATATATACAGCCAAACGTAACATATCATACGAATTTCAGTGTCCCGTATTTACTTGAACTATGTTACGTCTAATCTATGCGACCAGGCTGGCACACAGCATGTCATGCAAGCAATGATCCTGATGTTGTTTTACCCTGATGCACCGTGGGCAGCCAGCCCCCTGACTACTTTCTACTTGTGTTTGGCAACTTCCGCATTTTCCGTGAACACACTGAAAAGTAATGTGAAAAGGTGTTGATCAGTCAGCACAAATGTGGAGTATAAGACAGACAAAGACGGCAGGAGAGAAAGTGCATGCCGGATCCGGGAAATTTATTCTACACATGTTTGAAACAGTTCTTGATTAACCTCAGCTTGAATACCACCATATAGCTAGCTATGTACAGTAGCCTTAGTTTGTACACGTACACTTCTATGACTGGCAGCCTGGTGCAAGCGGCTGCGTTGTTGCAGAGCAACCGACCTGGTGTTATTGAATTCTGAGCTTCGGCTAAAGAAGAGGTCAGCATTGTCAGAAATGCTACAAAAAGGTAGCACATCGTTGGTTAGTAACAGACGGGAATGTGCATGTGAGAGCGATAAATTATAAATGTAATAGAAAAACTGTTTCACCTACAAAATAAGTCAATCTGGCATTGTTTAAGTCACTTTGTGGACTCTATAGTCTAGAATTTGAGCTAGGTAGGCGCAGGAAATACTCTTAAAACTCAATCGCTAACGACCCTGTTACAAAATCTGATATGTGTTTCTCGGTAACGGACAAGCGGCTCACGGCGAGAAGCGGGGAGTGTGTTGTGTACCTCCAATCAAGTTGATTGAGATTGGTGTCATATTGGCTTAGATATGATGGTAGGGAGATTTACATTTACATTTACATTTAAGTCATTTAGCAGACGCTCTTATCCAGAGCGACTTACAACACTGAGCTTCAACCAGTACCTATATATTGTTATTATAATACACGGTAATAGACGATCTAATGAAACTAAAAGTCCTTGGTCAATCACGTGAAAGGAGAGGGAACGTCATAAAATGCAAAAAAAAAAAACACAATTCTTCATGTCCAATGCACTGCACTTCAACATCAACTGGAGAGATGTAGTCATATTATGATGATCATGAGAGGTGATCCGTAGTGCTGGGCAGATGAATCAGCTAATGGTGATGCCCCACCATCCCAGAGTGTCCCTGTCACCACACCATCAACACTGATTGGCCACTGTTCATCTCACCCCTAGTGCACTCAAACATCCATTCCCTACCTACCATACACCACTCTCCTTGCATGTCATTGGAACAGAGATAATAGGAACTCAGTTGGATGGAGAAAGGCTTGTCATGTTATCTCAAATCAAATCAAATTGTATTTGTCACATGCGCTGAATCCAACGGGTACGTACAGTGAAATGCTTCCTTATACAAGCCCTTAAGCAACAATGCAATTTTAAGAAAAATGCCTACAAAAATATGAAGTAAAAGCAACAAATAATTAAAGAGCAGCTGGAAAATAACAATAGGCTATATACAGGGGGTACCGGTACAGAGTCAATGTGTGGGGGCATCGGTGTCGAGGTAATTGAGGTAATATGTACATGTAGGTAGAGTTATTAAAGTGACTATGCATAGATGATAACAGAGAGTAGCAGCAGTGTAAAAGAGGGGGAGCAATGCAAATAGTCAGTCTGGGGAGCCATTTGATTAGATGTTCAGGAGTCTTATGGCTTGGGGGTAGAAGCTGTTTAGAAGCCTCTTGGACCTAGACTTGGCGCTCCGGTACTGCGTGCCGTGTGGTAGTAGAGAGAACAGTCTGTGACTGGAGTCTTTGACCATTTTTAGGGCCTTCCTCTGACACTGCCTGGTATAGAGGTCCTGGATGGCTGGAAGCTTGGCCCCAGTGATGTACTGGGTCGTACGCACTACACTTTGTAGTGCCTTGCGAACGGAGGCCGAGCAGTTGCCATACCAGGCAGTGATGCAACCGGTCAGGATGCTCTCGATGGTGCAGCTGTAGAACCTTTTGAGGATCTGAGGACCCTTGCCAAGTCTTTTCAGTCTCCTGAGGGGGAATAGGTTTTGTCGTGCCCTCTTTATGACTGTCTTGGTGTGCTTGGACCATGTTAGTTTGTTGATGTGGACACCAAGGAACTTGAAGCTCTCAACCTGTTCCACTACAGCCCTGTCAATAAGAATAGGGGCTTGCCTCGGTCCTCGTTTTCCTGTAGTCCACAATCATCTCCTTTTGTTTTGGTCACGTTGAGTGAGAGGTTGTTGTCCTGGCAACACACGACCAGGTCTCTGACCTCCTCCCTATAGGCTGTCTCATCGTTGTAGGTGATCAGGCTTACCACTGTTGTGTCATCGGCAAACTTAATAATGGTGTTTGGAGTTGTGCCTGGCCACACAGTCGTGCGTGAACAGGGAGTACAGGAGGGGACTGAGCACTCACAACCGAGGGGCCCCCGTGTTGAGGATCAGCGTGGCGGATGTGTTGTTACCTACCCTCACCACCTGGGGGCGGCCCGTCAGGAAGTCCAGGATCCAGTTGCAGAGGGAGGGGTTTAGTTCCAGGGTCCTGTGTATAGGTGGGTGTTTGCTTGTAATTTCAGAGGTACAGTATTTGAGACCACTATTCCTAAGGGATCTTGATCTAGTAGACATAACACTGTTATTAGCATTCACAGACTCTTACGAAGTGCCATGGAGCAATCGACACTTTCTAACGTCATGGCATGATACGGTATAGCCCCATTTACAGAGGCGTACGTAGGAGCACTGTATACTGTTTGTTGTATTGTCATACCGCCTTAGCTAATTGAGGTAATATACAGTAGGTATACATTACTTACATGACAAGCATTTATATGGTCACCTTGGGGTTAGTAGTGACTTAAACTATTAGTAGTATGATGCATCTGTAGTGCTGCTGGTTAATTGACTCATGCAATGATAGCAATGCAATAATAAAGACAGCCATTTTTCCACCTTTGATTTACTTAATCGCATCCTTCTTTGTATTATTTCATGTCAAGGGGCGTATTTGTTTCATGTGTTTTATCCAAATGAGCCTTTTGCATACAGTATATCCACATACAAGCATTTTGTTTCACAGTTGTTGAGTACCTGAGACTCCATAACAATATGTGAGCCTGACACGAGTGGAAACGGTTACACGGTACAGGTCTTAACACTTTGTGTTTGTGGTCATTTCGAAGTGTGTTTGTATGTCCAGTAAGTGGGCTTTTGACTTCAGTTTAGCCCATCCTTTAAAGGTGCGTGTGTATGCGCGCGCGTCTGCTCGTGTGTGTGGATGCGCGGCGGGCGCAGATAATATATCCACGCTTGCCTCCGTGTGTGTGTGAGTGCATGATTGCTCGTGTTATAGGGTTGAGACGTGTGTGTATGCGGGTAGCCTAGTTGTTTGGTATAAAATGACACTGTAAAAAATCTTTCTGACAGGGGGAGTGACTGGAGTCAGCGCTTTTCCTCCCCCTTCTTCCACGCCCACCAGCCCCCTCCCCTCCCCTCACTGTTCAATCCATCCAGCCGCTGTCACGGCGGGGGAGAAGACAATCTATCAAGGCATCGGGAGGCATTCTCCTCACCTGCACCGCGCCTTTAATGAACAGCCAACGTGATCCCGGCTGACAAGCAGGAAATGGATGTAATAAAGATTGTTTCTGCATGCTCTTTGCATCCCTGATAAATCACCTCGCTGTGCAACAGATACGGGAGCCACATGGAAATTTGATTTCACACGGTGAGGCAGAGAGAGTGGAGAGGGGAGAAAGAAAGAGCTGGCAGTGGCAGGGTCACTTTATATATTTTTTGTTCTCTATAGCTGGGACGTGGGCGGTGGCGGTGGTGTGTATTGGTTTACTGGGACCCTCCCTGGGTCCTCTAGTCCTGCCGAGCGTTGCTGGTTCTGTGGTGCCCCCGGCGATCGGATGATTTTCCTCTGAGCGGCCTCCTCCACACCTACTGCTCAACCATCTACACTTCTCACACATCACCTCTCAAACCCACACACCTACCTTTCCCAAATCCTGCTCCACGCATACTGTAGTCTCCCTCAGTAGGTTTCTGAGGGCATTGAGGTCAGAAGGTCACTGTGACCACTCTTCTCTACGTACTGTCCAGGCTCTCCATCACCACCCACCCACACTCATCTGCCCTAACATCCCTGGTTCCCTCGAGACTTTGAATATGGCTTGTGAGATTACTAGTACTCTAACAGTAGAGAATGCAGGGAGGGGACAACGTGGGAGGATAGGGGAGAGGAGGGGACAGCGAAATAATGATTATAAGAGTAAGATAGAGGGAGTGAGGGGGCAAAAGCAAATGCTGGGAAGATTGAAAGGGATGAGAATTAAAGGGATTGAGAGAGAGACAGGGAGATGCAGATATGTATAGAGTGGGCAATTTATGATTTAATCTAATGCAGCCCAGGTCTGCTGTAACTCACCACAGCAGAAAGAAGAGAGAGAGCGGGAGAGAGGGGGGGGCTAGAGAAAGGGATAGTGAGAGACATTAGCCTTTCCTCAGAGAGACGCGAGCCGTTTTATCTGACTACAATCTTAGAAAAAAATGTTCTTTGGCTGTCCTCATAGGAGAACCCTTTGAAGAACCCTTTTTGGTTCCAGGTAGAACCCTTTTGGACCCTTTCCACAGAGGTTTTTTTTACGTTGAACCAAAAAGGGCTCTCCCTGGAATCAAAAAGGGTTCTCCTACGGTAACAGCTGAATAACCCGTTTGGAACCCTTTTTTCTAAGTATTACCATCCACCTCTCGTAAACCTCGGGTCTCCTCTCCTTTCCTCTCATATCCTCTCCCTCTCTTCCTCCTCATCCACCCTTCTCTACCCTTCTCCGCAACCACCTCACCCAACATAGAACCTCGCCCTCCATATGCCTATAGTAGCTGTGTGTGTGGCAGTCTTTCACAACACCCTACAGTCAATTAATGCATTTTCAGAATGACTTACGGCCAGCCTCTTTGGTCTCAAGACAAGTCTTCATTATCATTGCACTGAATGAACCAATGATTTACAACCACGACATCAGGAATGAGACTGAGTAAGTTGGTGGCTGAGAGGCCAACTTGCCTCTCTCTTTCTGCAGCCCTTATTTATGCCAACAGAAATGGAGTGTTATTAAGGGCACCATTGTGCAACAGTGACGGTCGCACTGAGAATACATTACAGAGGCTATTTCTGGAGAGGCTCCAGCCACACAGAGGGTAATGCTTTACTACTCCCTGATGGCATCGTCACTCCAGGTGCCAGGGCTCTATGTGTGAGTGTGTGTGTTTGTGTGTTTATAGGGCTCTCCCTGTTTGTGTGTGTGTGTGTGTGTGTGTGTGTGTGTGTGTGTGTGTGTGTGTGTGTGTGTGTGTGTGTGTGTGTGTGTGTGTGTGTGTGTGTGTGTGTGTGTGTGTGTGTGTGTGTGTGTGTGTGTGTGTGTGTGTGTGGGAGAGTGGGTGCGTGTGTGTGTGTGTGTGTGTGTGTGTGTGTGTGTGTGTGTGTGTGAGAGTGGGAGAGTGGGTGCGTGTGTGTGTGTGTGTGTGTGTGTGTGTGTGTGTGGGAGAGTGGGTGTGTGTGTGTGTGTGTGTGTGTGTGTGTGTGTGTGTGTGTGTGTGGGAGCGTATTTTCCGTGATTGTCAGTGATGGAGAGGTTACCGGTGATTGACAGTGTACGCTGCCCCTGCTGAATAACAGTTTGTGAGCTGTGAGTTGAGGTGAGAGGCAGATAGAGCCACAGTAGTACTCGCCATCTGTCTACTGGGCTGTGCAGCACGGTGTAGTTACAAATTATCCTGTGTCAGATTCTATTCTTAATCCTACAATTATTAAGGTTATAACCAAAGAGGAAATCTGGTCTTAGACCAGTTTAACACACTAACATACCCCCTCTAGAGTGACCCTGTTGGCCAGCCAGTAGCCTCAGTCTGACCTGTTCCCAGACCAGTCACCCCTGACCTCAGTTCACCCAAACCTGAACCTGCTCCCCACTGATCCCCCTCTGTGACCTCTGACCTTTGCCCTGGCTAGGCGCCGTCACTTGACCACGACTTCCTTGGGTAAATATGATGAGTTTCTCAACTGCATGCAGCTGCACGGGAGCAGAGACAAAGGACAGAGGGAGTGGGGGAGGTGTGTGTGTTCGTGTGTGTGTGTGTTAGAGAGGTTTAGCATCTTATTTAATGCTATGCAGCGGGTGGGGGAAGCCACCTGGGTGTGTGTGATGGAGAGAGAGAGAGAGATAAGGATACAGAGAGAGAGAGAGAGAGAGAGAGAGAGAGAGAGAGAGAGAGAGAGAGAGAGAGAGAGAGATACAGAGAGAGAGAGAGAGAGAGAGAGAGAGAGAGAGAGAGAGAGAGAGAGAGAGAGAGAGAGAGAGAGAGAGAGAGACTGATTTGTGGACATGCTGCCTTTTTAAAGGCCTTGTAATGGATTTTATTAGCATGTGAGTAGCGGTAGGGGAGCATATGTAATCTGTCCTGTGCAAGGGTGGCCATTTTGAATACAGGATGGTAAAACAAAAGCAAAACAAGCTTGAGTCCATTAAATGAAAATCTTTCCTAGCTGAATGAGTATGTGTGAATGGTATTATTCCCCTTGTCAAAGAGATATTTAATGTTATGTACCGATGCCTAGTGTAAATTATATTGTCAGATAGGTGTATAGAAGTAACAGATCTGTTCTACGAATGTATCTACCCACTGAGCTGTGTAACTGTCCTCGCACAACAACATTTGTCATCATCTGTGTTTTTGTGTGAGAGAGAAAGAGGGAGAGGGAGAGAGAGAAAGAGAAGGAGGGGGGGTGACAAGGACTGGAAAAAAGAGAGAGCGAGAGAAAGAGAAAGAGAGTGGGTAGCCCGAGACAGCTGTTGTGTCTTGGAAAATACAGATCAAATAAGTTAATGTCAAGGCCTGCGCCGGCCCATAACTTCTCCATTCAAGCAGAGGGCAAACTGAGGTCAAATTCTATTGATTCTTCCGTAGGCTTGTTGCAATATATCTTTCTACTGAACCAAGTAGACCTTTCCAGTATTAACATTGGAAGTATTTCTGAGCAACATACATTATGAGAATACTATTTTTAGTGTAATTTTTTTACTAAATATGTTACTTGACACTCTATGTCCATCATACACGGGCAACATTAATTTGGAAACATCCCATTTTAAAAACCGATCCCTGTTTGTGATGGGTATTCCCCAAACCAATAAGCTTAATGTGGTCATTTTGAGTTTGAGAGGCTCTATAATAGTTGTGTTTGTGAGCGACCATGTGCGCGTGTGCAGTTGTGTGCATGTTTGTATGAGTTTCAGTATGTGATTATATACATTAAGTGTTTATCAGTGTGTGTGTGTGTGTGTGTGTGTGTGTGTGTGTGTGTGTGTGTGTGTGTGTGTGTGTGTGTGTGTGTGTGTGTGTGTGTGTGTGTGTGTGTAATATGTGTTTATCAGCATGTGTGTATTTGTGTTTATCAGCGTGTGTGTGTGTGTATTTGTGTTTATCAGCGTGTGTGTGTGTATTTGTGTTTATCAGCGTGTGTGTGTGTATTTGTGTTTATCAGCGTGTGTGTGTGTATTTGTGTTTATCAGCATGTGTGTGTGTATTTGTGTTTATCAGCATGTGTGTGTGTATTTGTGTTTATCAGCATGTGTGTGTGTATTTGTGTTTATCAGCGTGTGTGTGTGTATTTGTGTTTATCAGCGTGTGTGTGTGTATTTGTGTTTATCAGCGTGTGTATTTGTGTTTATCAGCGTGTGTGTGTGTATTTGTGTTTATCAGCGTGTGTGTGTGTGTATTTGTGTTTATCAGCGTGTGTGTGTATTTGTGTTTATCAGCGTGTGTGTGTGTGTGTATTTGTGTTTATCAGCGTGTGTGTGTGTATTTGTGTTTATCAGCGTGTGTGTGTGTATTTGTGTTTATCAGCGTGTGTGTGTGTATTTGTGTTTATCAGCGTGTGTGTGTGTATTTGTGTTTATCAGCGTGTGTGTGTATTTGTGTTTATCAGCGTGTGTGTGTGTGTATTTGTGTTTATCAGCGTGTGTGTGTGTATTTGTGTTTATCAGCGTGTGTGTGTGTGTATTTGTGTTTATCAGCGTGTGTGTGCGTGTGTGTATTTGTGTTTATCAGCGTGTGTGTGTGTGTATTTGTGTTTATCAGCGTGTGTGTGTGTGTGTATTTGTGTTTATCAGCGTGTGTGTGTATTTGTGTTTATCAGCGTGTGTGTGCGTGGGTGATGGGTCGTGCCCGCTCCGTGTTTACCTATCCCATGATTTCCTGTGTGCGTGCGGGTAACAAGTGGGGTTTGTCAGGATTAATGAGCGTGTGGGTGCTGAATGGATGTTTGGGGCTGTGTGGTGCTCCATCATGGTCCTAGCAGCCCAGAACCCCCCCCCCAGAGCTTAGCCTCAGCCCCACCACCGCCAGCCGCCACAACCGCTAACGCTAGCTACAGCTCAGCCTGCTCTTAATTATGCATGCTTAGCAAAGTCCCATTAAACAAGCAGCAGCTTTAAACAAAGGTAAAGCATTCACATCCTTTACTTACTTAGAGCTGTGGTTTAAAAGACTTCTCCAGTAGGGGGGGGGACGTCATGTTTGAAATTAAGGTACAGTAAATCAACGATAGTTCAAATCACAGGGTTCATTTACTCTACTGGGAGTTATCGTAACCCTCAAGAGAGTGATATGCTCCCTTGAGTTAGTGTTGATCACTGGAGTTCATTATGAGGGAGTACTGTTAACTCCATTAAGAATAACCAGAGACAGGGAGTTAAAAGCTATGGAGTTATCCACAGACGTGGGAGGGGCAGGTAGATTTTTTAAATTGTTTGTTTCAATATTTGTGTTTGTCGCATGTATATTGATTGTTTTTGATCTCACACAAAGATAAGAAACATGCATTTTTGTAAAATAATCCAATCCTCAAGTGGTTCGATTTACAGCAACCATTAGTCAAGTCAAATGTTTTTGGTCACATGCGCCCAATACAACAGGTATAGACTTTAAAGTGAATGCTAACATACGAATGCTAGCATATGAATGCTAACATACGAGCCCATTCCCAACAGTTAAAACGTAAGACAAAATATTTGCAAAAAGAAAAAGAAAACAAGGCTTTATACAAAGAGTAATATAGTATGTACATGTGAGGAGGGGTAAAAGTGACTAGGCAATCAGGATATATAATAAACAGAGGAGCAGCAGCGTATGTAAAGTGTGTCGATGTGTGTGTGTGTGTTTGTGGCATCAGTATGCATGTGTGTGTGTGTGAGCGTATGTACTGTGCGTGAGCATATGGTGTGTGTGTGTGTGTGTGTGTGTGTGTGTTTGTGGCATCAGTATGCATGTGTGTGTGTGTGTTTTGTGTGTGTGTGTGTGAGCGTATGTACTGTGCGTGAGCGTATGGTGTGTGTGTTGGGGTGAGTGTACATAGAATCAGTGCAACACTATTAAGACAAAGAAATAAATAGTAAAGGGGTCAATGTAAATGTTCCGGATAGACATTTGATTAACTGTTCAGCAGTCTTGGGGGTGAAAGCTGTTCAGTTGCCTATTGGTCACAGACTTGCTGCTCTGGTACCGCTAGCAAAGACAACAGTCTATGACTAGGGTGGCTGGAGTCTTTTACATTTTTTAGGGCCTCCCTCTGACACTGCATAGTATAGAGGTCCTGAATGGCTGGGAGTTCGGCCTCAGTGATGTACTGGGCCGTACGCACTACCCTCTGTAGTGCCTTGTGATTGGAAGCCGAGCAGTTGCCATGCCAAGCGGTGATGTAGCCAGTCAAGATGCTCTCAATGGTGTAGAACCTTTTAGATGAATCCCGGAGCATATCCCAGTCTTTGCTAGCAAAACAGACCTGTATAGCTTAGCATCCATATCCTTGGACCACTTCAGTATTGAGTGCGTCACTGGTACTTCCTGTTTGAGTTTTTGCTTGTAAACAGGATTCAGGAGGATATTGTTATGGTCCGATTTGCCAAATGGACGGCGGGGGAGAGCTTTGTATGCGTCTCTGTGTGTGGAGTTAAGGTGATCTAGAGTTGTTATCCCTCTAGTTGCACAGGTGACATGCTGGTAGAAATGAGGTAAAATGGATTTGAGTTTTTCTGCATTGAAATCACCGGCCACTAGGAGCGCCGGCTCTGGATGAGCATTTTCTTGTTTGCTTATGGCCCAATACAGCTCATTGAGTGCAGTCTTGGTGCCAGCATCAGTTTGTGGTGGTAAATCGACTGCTACGAAAAATACAGATCAACAGTCTATTGATAAAAATAGTATGGTCTACAGCTTGTCATGGGGTATTCTAACTCGAGACTCTAGATTTATACATTAGCCGCCGTAGTCTCACCAGGGTGCCCGCACAATGGCCTCTATAGTGCCGTTTTCGCCTTTTACGAGTGTTGAGGATTAGGGCCTGGTCCGGCTCGTTAAAGTCCTTGTCCAAATTGAGGTTAGTGATAGCTGTTTGAATGTCCAGAAGCTATTTTGGGTCATAGGAAACAATGGCAGACACATTATGTACAAGAAAAGTTATGAAAAAAGTTCAGTTAAAAAAAGACACAAAATAGCACAATTGGTCAGGGGCCCGTAAAACGGCCTCCATTCTGTTGATACACCCGAGTGAGATATTGTTCCAGTTTACATCGTGTCGGTAGTCTCCATGTACTGTATTTTTTTCCCTTACTCTGACAGGAACTTTAAATGCAAGTGGTGATGTACAAGTGCTTCCTGCAAGTCGGATTCCCACAGAGATTGCATATCACATTGTAAACCACCATAATGTGACACATTAAGAAATATTCAAACAAGGTCTTACACCCTTGTAAATCAAAATAAGTTAACCCGGAAGAGAAATGTACTCTGCTGGAGTTGATTGTAAAAGAAAAAAGAAAAAATACAGATAAAACTCTGAAAACAGTCAAATGGCAGTTGGAGGAAAATTTGAGAAACTCTCTGAAAGTTGAATATTTATTTAATTTAGTGTCGTTTTAACTCCAAAAATATCAACACCATCACCAGAGTAGTGTTAACACAAAATGGGGGATGGGACCAGGTAAATCCCCAAATAGTCTTAAATTTGACTCCGTAGGAGTTGACTTAACTCCTATGGAGTTATGGTGCATTATCCAAGGAGAGTTCCGAAATCGAATATGGTGACTAGCTATTAAGTGCAATTCATTTTTGTTCTGTTTACGTAAACTTTAGTTGAATAGTTTTCTTCTCCTAGACATTGTTAAAGAAATGTTACATAAATCCCAATTTCGGTTTTGCAACGCTCACTGTTATTGCGTGGGGCAAACGTTGCCCTTCGGTCTATGTACTTGCTGTATAGGAGACATTTACATTTACATTTAAGTCATTTAGCAGACGCTCTTATCAAGAGCGACTTACAAATTGGTGCATTCACCTTATGACATCCAGTGGAACACTTTATACTTTATACTTTTTTTTTAGCACTTTACAATAGTGCATCTAAATATTTTAAGGGGGTGAGAAGGATTACTTTATCCTATCCTAGGTATTCCTTAAAGAGGTGGGGTTTCAGGTGTCTCCGGAAGGTGGTGATTGACTCCGCTGTCCTGGCGTCGTGAGGGAGTTTGTTCCACCATTGGGGGCCAGAGCAGCGAACAGTTTTGACTGGGCTGAGCGGGAACTGTACTTCCTCAGTGGTAGGGAGGCGAGCAGGCCAGAGGTGGATGAACGCAGTGCCCTTGTTTGGGTGTAGGGCCTGATCAGAGCCTGGAGGTACTGAGGTGCCGTTCCCCTCACAGCTCCGTAGGCAAGCACCATGGTCTTGTAGCGGATGCGAGCTTCAACTGGAAGCCAGTGGAGAGAGCGGAGGAGCGGGGTGACGTGAGAGAACTTGGGAAGGTTGAACACCAGACGGGCTGCGGCGTTCTGGATGAGTTGTAGGGGTTTAATGGCAGAGGCAGGGAGCCCAGCCAACAGTGAGTTGCAGTAATCCAGACGGGAGATGACAAGTGCCTGGATTAGGACCTGCGCCGCTTCCTGTGTGAGGCAGGGTCGTACTCTGCGGATGTTGTAGAGCATGAACCTACAGGAACGGGCCACCGCCTTGATGTTAGTTGAGAACGACAGGGTGTTGTCCAGGATCACGCCAAGGTTCTTAGCGCTCTGGGAGGAGGACACAATGGAGTTGTCAACCGTGATGGCGAAATCATGGAACGGGCAGTCCTTCCCGGGAGGAAGAGCAGCTCCGTCTTGCCGAGGTTCAGCTTGAGGTGGTGATCCGTCATCCACACTGATATGTCTGCCAGACATGCAGAGATGCGATTCGCCACCTGGTCATCAGAAGGGGGAAAGGAGAAGATTAATTGTGTGTCGTCTGCATAGCAATGATAGGAGAGACCATGTGAGGTTATGACAGAGCCAAGTGACTTGGTGTATAGCGAGAATAGGAGAGGGCCTAGAACAGAGCCCTGGGGACACCAGTGGTGAGAGCGCGTGGTGAGGAGACAGATTCTCGCCACGCCACCTGGTAGGAGCGACCTGTCAGGTAGGACGCAATCCAAGCGTGGGCCGCGCCGGAGATGCCCAACTCGGAGAGGGTGGAGAGGAGGATCTGATGGTTCACAGTATCGAAGGCAGCCGATAGGTCTAGAAGGATGAGAGCAGAGGAGAGAGAGTTAGCTTTAGCAGTGCGGAGCGCCTCCGTGATACAGAGAAGAGCAGTCTCAGTTGAATGACTAGTCTTGAAACCTGACTGATTTGGATCAAGAAGGTCATTCTGAGAGAGATAGCGGGAGAGCTGGCCAAGGACGGCACGTTCAAGAGTTTTGGAGAGAAAAGAAAGAAGGGATACTGGTCTGTAGTTGTTGACATCGGAGGGATCGAGTGTAGGTTTTTTCAGAAGGGGTGCAACTCTCGCTCTCTTGAAGACGGAAGGGACGTAGCCAGCGGTCAGGGATGAGTTGATGAGCGAGGTGAGGTAAGGGAGAAGGTCTCCGGAAATGGTCTGGAGAAGAGAGGAGGGGATAGGGTCGAGCGGGCAGGTTGTTGGGCGGCCGGCCATCACAAGACGCGAGATTTCATCTGGAGAGAGAGGGGAGAAAGAGGTCAGAGCACAGGGTAGGGCAGTGTGAGCAGAACCAGCGGTGTCGTTTGACTTAGCAAACGAGGATCGGATGTCGTCGACCTTCTTTTCAAAATGGTTGACGAAGTCATCTGCAGAGAGGGAGGAGGGGGGGATTCAGGAGGGAGGAGAAGGTGGCAAAGAGCTTCCTAGGGTTAGAGGCAGATGCTTGGAATTTAGAGTGGTAGAAAGTGGCTTTAGCAGCAGAGACAGAAGAGGAAAATGTAGAGAGGAGGGAGTGAAAGGATGCCAGGTCCGCAGGGGGCGAGTTTTCCTCCATTTCCGCTCGGCTGCCCGGAGCCCTGTTCTGTGAGCTCGCAATGAGTCGTCGAGCCACGGAGCGGGAGGGGAGGACCGAGCCGGCCTGGAGGATAGGGGACATAGAGAGTCAAAGGATGCAGAAAGGGAGGAGAGGAGGGTTGAGGAGGCAGAATCAGGAGATAGGTTTGAGCAGAGGGAAGAGATGATAGGATGGAAGAGGAGAGAGTAGCGGGGGAGAGAGCGCGAAGGTTGGGACGGCGCGATACCATCCAGTAGGGGCAGTGTGGGAAGTGTTGGATGAGAGCGAGAGGGAAAAGGATACAAGGTAGTGGTCGGAGACTTGGAGGGGAGTTGCAATGAGGTTAGTGGAAGAACAGCATCTAGTAAAGATGAGGTCGAGCGTATTGCCTGCCTTGTGAGTAGGGGGGAAGGTGAGAGGGTGAGGTCAAAAGAGGAGAGGAGTGGAAAGAAGGAGGCAGAGAGGAATGAGTCAAAGGTAGACGTGGGGAGGTTAAAGTCGCCCAGAACTGTGAGAGGTGAGCCGTCCTCAGGAAAGGAGCTTATCAAGGCATCAAGCTCATTGATGAACTCTCCGAGGGGACCTGGAGGGCGATAAATGATAAGGATGTTAAGCTTGAAAGGGCTGGTAACTGTGACAGCATGAAATTCAAAGGAGGCGATAGACAGATGGGTAAGGGGAGAAAGAGAGAATGACCACTTGGGAGAGATGAGGATCCCGGTGCCACCACCCCGCTGACCAGAAGCTCTCGGGGTGTGTGAGAACACGTGGGCGGACGAAGAGAGAGCAGTAGGAGTAGCAGTGTTATCTGTGGTGATCCATGTTTCCGTCAGTGCCAAGAAGTCGAGGGACTGGAGGGAGGCATAGGCTGAGATGAACTCTGCCTTGTTGGCCGCAGATCGGCAGTTCCAGAGGCTACCGGAGACCTGGAACTCCACGTGGGTCGTGCGCGCTGGGACCACCAGATTAGGGTGGCCGCGGCCACGCGGAGAGGAGCGGGCTGTGGTCATGAAATTATTGCATAACCCTTTTTGACCTCCGACCTCCAATGTTATGACATCATTCCCCAACATGACATTCTGTTGAGAAAGTAGACCACAAGTCATGCTATTAATTAACTCACCATCGAACCAATATGATTGATGAGGACTATGACTGTCTTGGTGGGGGACGCTGAGTGAAACAGGCAGATATTTTGTAGCCATTTTGACAGTCGGTTATTGGTGCTTCACAGTGATAATTCTAGAAGTGGTGTTTTCCATATGGGCAAAGATCACTTACTAACTTTTTTCCTCATCAATCTCCTCAAGGTGATTCCGTCAATTATTTATGTGTTGCAGGTGTCGGATGATGCTAATGCTAATGCTTAGGTGGGATGTATAGTGGGAGTACTAATAAGCAGTACATACTGTATTGCCAACTCTTTGTATGTATGTGTCTTTATATATATATATATGTGTGTGTGTGTGTGTGTGTGTGTGTGTGTGTGTGTGTGTGTGTGTGTGTGTGTGTGTGTGTGTGTGTGTGTGTGTGTGTGTGTGTGTGTGTGTGTGTGTGTGTGCGTGCGTGCGTGCGTGCGTGCGTGCGTGCGTGCGTGCGTGCGTGCGTGCCAATGTGCGTGCGTGCGTGCGTGCGTGCGTGCGTGCCAATGTGCGTGTGCATGCTCATAGGTGTGGGTGTGTGTGTGGTGAGTAGGGCTGGGAGAAAGGGACAGCATGGTAGAGCAGAAATCAAATCACTTAATTGCAGCATTTTTCATCTCCATCTTTTGTTTTATGGCGGTAGAGGGCCGGCGAGTGGCTGCCTGTGATTCATGGGCATCACAGCGCCCGCGAGCAGTGCCATCCCTCATTGCCGCCCGCCACTGCTACCCAAAGCACCCGCACAATTACGGTGATGAATATGACTTGTTTTTCTTTTTTTTACTGTGTTTTTAGCAGGAGCAGGTTGTGCTTAATGCAGCCACTGAGCCGGGGAATCAGGGACAGCCTCTCTACCTCTCTCGCTGCTGCTCCTTTTCTCTGAGGAGAGCCTGCTGGGCCCACTGGGACTTTGAGTCACAGGGAGATACAGGGAGAGAGATACAGAAAAATAACGATATGGGGAGGGAGGAAGAGGGAGATATAGGGAGAGATGGAGAGAGATACAGGGACAGAGGGAGAGAGGGAAAAGTATGGGTAGGGAGTAAGAGAGACATACATGGAATGAGAGAGATATGGGGAGGGAGGAAGAGGGAGATATAGGGAGAGATGGAGAGAGATACAGGGACAGAGGGAGAGAGGGAAAAGTATGGGTAGGGAGTAAGAGAGACATACATGGAATGAGAGAGATATGGGGAGGGAGGAAGAAAGAGATACAGGGAGAGAGGGAGAGATGAGGAAGCGAGAGATACAGGGAGAGATATGGGAAGAGAGGAGGCGAGAGATACAGGAGATAGATCCAGGGAAATAATGATACATGCAGGGAAGGAGGAAGGAGGAGGGTGAAAAGGGAAAGACTGAAGGTGGAGAGGGGAGGGAAGTAGGGCAGATCTAGCTAGAAAGGGAGGAAGATGAAGGTTGTAGTGGTTGAGGGAGGAATGGAGGTCCTACAGTAGCACATGGCCTTTAGATTTATACAGCCAAAGCATCACCGCAGAGAGCACCGTGTCATTCAATTCTACCTCTCCTCACAGTGACTCCTCACCTGAGTTCCTCTGATTTTGTCCAGACCGGTTTGAGTATGCCATTCTTTCCCCCGCTCCCAGATGCAGGCCTCCAGATCAACCCGTCAACACACACCCTTTGATCACACACTCCGGAGTGTAAACCCGTTCTGTCAGGCAGGGTTACCTCCCCATTGACTTTCCAAAAGGAGTCTCTGGGAGAGTCCCAAATGGCACCCTATTCTCTATTCACTGGACTACTTTTAACCAGGAGCCGATAGGGCTCTGGTCAAAAGTAGTGCGCTGTATAGGGAATAGGGTGCAATTTGAGACACGGCCTCTCTCTCGCTTTGGGGGCTTCACACAGTGTTAAACAGAGAGGAAGAAGAAACGAAACCAAAGGTTCAGCTGTCACGCTTTTTCATTTGTTTGTTTGTTTGGTTTTGGACTCTTCATAGAGGGCGACAGGTGCGTGTTTGAGAGTGGCGGGGTGTGGGGTTTTTTGGAGCGTACAGACCTCGTCTGGCTCGCTCTCTGATGGTTGTGTGTTTGTGTACCGCATCTCCCCTGGCCCCTGCCTGACTAAATGCGGGAGAGGAAGTGAGATGAGAGGATTCTGTCATGAAACGAAAATGTGGAATCAGACGTTACTTCCATTTTCTCAGCCCCCAAACGGTTTAAGATACAATTCGCTTTCCCACCCAGAGAGAGAGAGAGAGAGAGAGAGAGAGAGAGAGAGAGAGAGAGAGAGAGAGAGAGAGAGAGAGAGAGAGAGAGAGAGAGAGAGAGAGAGAGAGAGAGAGAGAGAGAGAGAGAGAGATTGAGAGTGAGAGAATGGGGAGGCGGAGAATGATAGAGAGGGTGAATAAGGAACAGAATGTGAAAAAGGAGATGGACAGGGAGAAAGGATAGGGGGAGGAGGGAGGTTGGGGCAGGGAGAAGAGAAAGATGGCATGTGATCGAGGCTATATGCTCTCCCATCCAGCCTTCCCCACAACAACACTCCTCCTCCATCTTCTCTCACAGGCACTCACGCAAAAAAAAATTATAATAAGGAAAGGCTTCTAATAAGGAGGGCTACGTCAATGGCCAGCGGGTTTACAGTCTGCATGAGCCTTTGTGTGTGCTTTGGTGCATGCATATATATGTGTGTGTGTGTGTGTGTGTGTGTGTGTGTGTGTGTGTGTGTGTGTGTGTGTGTGTGTGCGTGTGTGCGGGTGCGCGTGTGCGCGTGTTTGTGTGTGCGTGTTTGAGTGTGCGCAAGGGCGTTTGTGTGTTTAGAGACAGACAGTTTTTAAATATTAATCTCAAGGTCAAAGGCATAGAGGGTTTTGATATTCATGCAGCAGCCAGAGTGTTGTTACCCTGTGTACTGGTGTCTCACCCTACTGCTGCTGCTGATGCTATGCTCTCTGGCTCTCTGGGTCATTAGGACTGCTTGTCTGCTTCCCTATGCCTTTATATCGTTCGTGTGAGTGTGTGTCTGCATACATGGACTCAAGTCTGTTTGTGCTTAAAGTGTGCTCTGTGTGTGTGTGTGTGTGTGTGTGTGTGTGTGTGTGTGTGTGTGTGTGTGTGTGTGTGTGTGTGTGTGTGTGTGTGTGTGTGTGTGTGTGTGTGTGTGTGTGTGTGTGTGTGTGTGTGTGTGTGTGTGTATATCCAGGAGTGTGTGTTATTGTGTGTCGCCATTGTTTTCTGTATCTGTATCTGAGGCAATCCTACAGTCTAGTTAAGTGGAGAACTCCTGGGACTCTTCATTATTTAAGTAATTCATCAAACTGGCCACCTCCTCCCCTGTGCCCCAGCAGAGATCCACCACACACACACACACACACACACACACACACACACACACACACAGAATCAACACATAATTTACAGTAGCAGTGTGAGAGTGACTAAAGGGAAAAGAATGACTAAAGTAAATCTCAATTCTCAACCTCTGCGTAGGATGGTGAGGTTTCCATATAGAAGGAGATGGGGTTTATTACGAATCAAATCAATCACATTTTATTTGTCACATGCGCCGAATACAACAGATGTAGACTTACTTATGAGCCCTTTAATGCAGAGTTAAAAAGTAAGAACATTTGCAAATAAGAATAATGCAAATAGTAACGCAATAAATAACAATAACAAGGCTATATACAGTACAAGGAGGACCAGTACTGAGTCAATGTGCAGGGGTACGAGTTAGTTGTGGTAATATTATGTCCACGTAGGTAAAAGTTAAAGTGTGTGTGTCAGTGTAAGTATGTGTGTGTGAGTAGAGTCCAGTGAGTGTGCATAGAGTCAGTGCAAGAGAGTCAGTGCAAAAAAGTGTCAATGCAAATAGTATGGGTAGCCATGTCATTAACTGTTCAGCAGTCTTATGGCTTGGGGGTAGAAGCTGTTCAGGAGTCTTTTGGTCCCAGACTTGGTGTTCCGGTAACGCTTGCCGTGCGGTAGCAGAGTGAACAGTTTGTGGCTTGGGTGGCTGGGCCATCCGCACCCCCCTCTGTAGTGCCTTGCGATCAAGGGCGGTGAAGTTCCCATACCAAGCGGTGATGCAGCCACTCAAGATGCTCTCAATGGTGCAGCTTTGTAAATTTTTGAGGATCTGAAGGGCCATGCCAAATCTTTACAACCTCCTGAGGGGGAAAAGGCGTTGCCGTGCCTTCTTCACGACTTTGCTGGTGTGAGAGGACCATGTTCAGTCCTTGATGATGTGGATACAGAGGTGCTTTGAAGCTCTCGACCCGCTCCACTACAGTCCAGTTGATATGGATGGTGGTGTACTCGGCCCTGCGTTTCCTATAGTCCACGA
This sequence comes from Oncorhynchus keta, assembly GCF_023373465.1. Classification (NCBI taxonomy): domain Eukaryota; kingdom Metazoa; phylum Chordata; class Actinopteri; order Salmoniformes; family Salmonidae; genus Oncorhynchus; species Oncorhynchus keta. Next base: position 1,737,756 of record NC_068451.1, read on the forward strand.
TCACCCAATTTGTCTTGCTCACGTTGAGGAAGAGGTTGATGTCCTGGCAACACACTTCTAGGTCTCTTATCATCCTCAGAGATCAGGCCGACCAACTTCGGGTCGTCAGCAAACATGATGATGATTTTGGAGTTGTATGTGGCCACACTGTCGTGGGTGAACAGGGAGTACAGAAGTGGACTAAGCACACACCCCTGAGGGGTCAGCATGGCAGATGTGTTGTTTCCTACCTTCACCACCTGGGGGAGGCCCATCAGAATGTCCAGGATCCAGTTGCAGAGGGAGGTGTTTAGCCCCAGGGTTCCAAGCTTGGCGATGAGTTTGGAGGGGATTATGGTGTTGAACGCTGAGCTGTGGTCAATGAACGGCATTCTTACATAATTTCTCACGTCGTAGAACGGAGTGGAGAATAGTCATTTGATATTGATGATCTCCTTTCATGTTACTCCATCCATAATTTTGGAACCCAGAACCATTAACATTCTAGTCACAAGAGACTACTTCATCTATTACACCAATGGAACAGCCAATAATTGCTTTTCAGGACTGGGCTTATACACATTCCCATATACCCAACAACCGCAGCATAAACATGTCCACGATGTAGTTGTCTGTCACTATTTTTACAGACTAACTCTCATTCAATGTCAATGTGACATTGTAGTGGGGCTGCCATCAGAAGTAAGTGACTCCCTTTCCCCTTGCCCTGTCTCTCTCTCTCTCTCTCTCTCTCTCTCTCTCTCTCACTCTCTCACTCTCTCTCTCTCTCTCTCTCTCTGGCTGTAATTACATTGTGAACCTGGCTGAGTCGCCGGTGTGTGTGTTTGATGTTCGCCCCCGGCACAAACATGTCACTTCCCATGCTCCAGTCCTTGTCTGAGACATACAATATGAAACAGGAACCTGTAGTTGGTTTGTCTGGAGAGCTAGAGTCTCTGTGGTAGTGCTGTATTCTGTTTGTCTGTCTGTCTGACATCTGAAGTTAAAAGACAGACAGTTTCACGTTACTGTCAGTCTGAGGAATCTGAGGCTACTACCCAAATGGCACCCTAGTCCCAATATAGTGCACTTTTCTTCTTTTTTTTATTTCCCAGAGCCCTTTAGGGCCTGCTCAAAGGTAGTGCACTGTAAATGTAATAGGGTACCATTTAAGACTCACCCTGAGTTTCAGTCACAGTCTTTTTTATTCTATTTTTCAGGTTGCAAAGTGCTCGATAGGATGTCACTCACTACTCAATCATTCCATTGCATATTCTACTGATGTTTCTCTATGTTGAGCAAAGTCGGGAATGTGTTTTCCAATAGAGGACAGTCAGACTCGATTTTCATAGATTACAGTTATATGTTTTCCCATAAAGCACAGTTACGTTTCCCTATAGAGCAAAGCTACATGTTTCCCCATAGAGCACAAATATCATTTTCCCCATAGAGCGCAGCTACATGTTTAACCATAAAGCACAGTTACTGTACATGTTTCTCCTTAGGGCACAGCTACTTGCTTTCCATGGAGCAGAGTCAAATGTATTCATCCCCATAGAGCACAGCTACATGTTTCCTCATTGAGCAAAATTATGTATATGTTTCCCGTTAGAGCACAGTTATGTACATGTTTTCCCATAGAGCAGAGCACAGTCAGACCCATGTTCTCCCATAGAGCAGAGCACAGTCAAACCCATGTTCTCCCATAGAGCACAGTCAGAGCCCTGCTTTCCCTGCGGTACAGTCAGATCGCTGCTCCATAGGTCACGCTAGGAGGCACGCACACTTGAGCCCTTTTGACAGCTTGTTGTTTACAGTATGTGTAGCCAGTGTGGGGTGGTGCGGATGGGGCCTGGCAGGGGTGGGAGGGGGTGGGTGGGGGTTGTGCTGGCAGGGGGGCTGGGGTAGGGTGCCTAGCAGGGGGGCCTGGCAGGACCCAGGCGCTCTTTGATGCTTCTACCGGCTCTGAGAAGGCAGCAGAGGGAGGGAAGTGCTGCTAGAGACGACGTGGAATGAAAGAGAAAAGGTTACCTGTAGATCCGCCAAACCTCCAGCGAGGAGGTTGGAAGGGTGAGGGGAGTAGGAGGGGGCTTTGATGTGAGGCCAGGCTGAAGGAGTGCATCGATCGCTGGGGGAAGGGGGGTGGATCAGTTGGGGGCCACATCTCATCCACGCCATACTTCCAGTTTTCAGAGAGATCCATAGCCCAGGATGTGGGGTTTTATCCTCCATGCGGATAAGGTGGGAGATGTGTTAACTTCGCATGTGTTGATACAGAAAGTGCATTTTGGTTTGGAAAAGTTCAAGGGGTCCATCTTTTGCTGCATATACTGAAACAGAGTATTTCATATTTCTGAAGTATTTTTGTTGGGGTAGCATCCAGCAGGTACTCCACACTCTTTCAAATTATTTGGCAGATGTAGTGTTTTGTGTGTGTGTGTGAACACACACTCTGTGAATGTCCATGCTGGGGTAATAGAGGGGGACTAGAGATCGTTTCCGGGGTCACCCATACATAAAATGTAAGCATGCATGACTGTAAGTCGCTTTGGATAAAAGTGTCTGCTAAATGGCATATATTTATATAAACTCAGCAAAAAAAGGAACTTTCCTTTTTCAGGACCCGGTCTTTCAAAGATCATTCATAAAAATCCAAATAACTTCACAGATCTCCATTGTAAAGGGTTTAAACACTGTTTTCCGTGCTTGTTCAATGAACCATAAACAATTAATGAACATGCACCTGTGGAACGGTCGTTAAGACCGTAACAGCTTACAGACGGTAGGCAATTTAGGTCACAGTTATGAAAACTTAGGACACTAAAGAGGGCTTTCTACTGACTCTCAAAAACACCAAAAGAAAGATGCCCAGGGACCCTGCTCATCTGTGTAAACGTGCCTCAAGCATGCTTGGGGCGGCAGGGTAGCCTAGTGGTTAGAGCATTGGACTTGTAACCGAAAGGTTGCAAGTTCAAATCCCCGAGCTGACAAGGTACAAAATCTGTCGTTCTGCCCCTGAACAGGCAGTTAACCCACTGTTCCTAGGCCGTCATTGAAAATAAAAATTTGTTCTTAACTGACTTGCCTAGTAAAATAAAGGTAAAATAAAAATTAAATGCTCCAAGGAGGCATGAGGACTGCAGACGGGTACAGGTACAGGATGGCAACAACAACTGCCTGAGTTATGCCGGTGATGTCACCAGACATCACCGGCAACAATGTCACCGTTGCTGGACCAGATAGGACTGGGAAAAAGTACTCTTCACTGATGAGTCACGGTTTTGTCTCACCTGGGGTGATGGTCGAATTTGAGTTTATCGTCGAAGGAATGAGCGTTACACTGAGGCCTGTACTCTGGAGCGGGATCGATTTGGAGGTGGAGGGCCCGTCATGGTCTGGGGCGGTGTGTCACAGCCTCATTGGACTGAGCTTGTTGTCATTGCAGGCAATCTCAACGCTGTGCTTCACAGGGAAGACATCCTCCTCTCTCATGTGGTACCCTTCCTGCAGGCTCATCCTGACATGACCCTCCAGCATGACAATGCCACCAGCCATACTGCTCGTTCTGTGCGTGATTTCCTGCAAGACAGGAACGTCAAATATAAATAGTCAAGTACAGATACCTAAAAAAAAAGCAATGCTTTAATGTATTTTTACTTAAGTACTTTACACCACTGCATCTGGCATTCTGTCTCAATGCTCCCTCACACTGAGAATGTTCTTACTCAAAAAGTAACTGGGGTTTGTGGTCAGGGGGCACCAGAGGAAGCAAGAGTTTAAATTCATGTCAGCCGTCAAAGTCTCTCTGACTATATGCATGCCTCAGTGAATGTGATTATGTGGGGAAGGTGAGAATGTGAATGTGGATGTAAGAAACACCATCTCATTTTGATAAGTTAAACTACTATACCTCCAGATGCTCTGAAGTGGGTTTCCCTAAACCTTTGTAGCTAAAGCACTATGTTATTTCTCTCTTGTAAAAATGACAAAATAGCTGTTTGACGGTCAGTCTTCTGTGCCTGCACGGACGTTATTCACCAAATGTAGCGTTTTGCTGTTCTACAAGAGGCATGAGTCCGGGTCAGTTAAAAGGGAAGGTACTACAAAACCAAACCCTGCCCAGTTGCAGTTTGTTGGCAGGACTAAGGGAAGACTCCCCATGTCCTCTCCCCAAGCCTCTTCCTTCTTCCTGATATGTGCCCTGCTTCCAGTCACCCTTTGACCCCCCACACCCCAGTTGGCTTCAATCCTTCCTCTTGCAGTGTGGTGCTCACCATGCTGGCCTTCCACACTCCAGGACACTGGCCGTCACCCCATTCAGCCTGGCTAAGTGGAGTCCCTCGATTACAATGTCATCTTTGAGTGACTGTCATCGGGTGGTGAGATGAACAGGGGACATCCAGTGGGGTATAAAGCTCTATGGGCACAGATGGACGGGGATATGCCTGTTTTTTTGGTGGGATTTAGGGAGTGTAAGCGCTAGAAGGAGCGATTGAGAGAGATAACAGGAGAAGGACTTGGAAAATGTGGGAGTGATTGCAGAGTACAGAGGCTTTAGCCAAATGTGCGTGTGGCTGGGTGGCAACGGTACGTGCGTGTGTGCGTGCGGGCGTACACAACAGCGCCCTGTGATAGTTTATTGGTTTGGAGGACCTTCGATCATACCCTGATATAATTATACTGTATATCTATGCATCCGTGTTGCAGTTCCGAGCCTAGTGTTGTATCTCACGAGCTCACTTGGGTCTGTTTTTTTATTAGTGTCAATGGACTCAATCAATTGTGGTGACACACGCCACAGGCCAAACCCTACGGCCACGCCATTGACTTGATACGACACACGCTGCAGACTCTTGCTGGTATTTTTAAGGCATAATTGATTTCTTATTGAGGAGCTGCCAAGCAAATGAGAAAATTGAATTTCTCGCAAAGGTATTAGCCGAGCCGAGAGTGTTTAAGATGTTTTCAATGATCGTGCAGCGGCGCTGCTTTTCTGCCCCCGAGTCGCTTGTGTATAATGGACTGCGGTGAAATCCTAATTGCGTGTTTATGAACAAACCAGCTGGAGGAGGCCGAGGGTAATTATTTTCTCGCCGTTCGCCTCCGCACTCACGCACACTTGCGTCCGACAACGGCTCTGATGGGAAAAAGAGGGGGGAAATACAGGTTCATTCTGACCACATGGTTGCTGTGTTTATCCATCCCTTTCACCTTCTACAGCCTTCCATTTTCCCCATTCTGCCAACAGGAATGTGAATTGTAGACTGGGATGTTTTTGTGTTACAGTATTATGACAGGGGCCTAAACAAAGAATTGACACATGCACGTACGCACGCACGCACGCGCACACACACACACACACACACACACACACACACACACACACACACACACACACACACACACACACACACACACACACACACACACACACACACACACACACACACACACACACACACACACACACAGGCACAAATGTGTTCATGCACGCATGCACAGACGCACACATACCTCTGTGAGCTGACTTATCCACACAGTAACACAGCCAGGCTGACTAGCCTCATTACTGCAGCCACTGTTTCCACATCAGCCACATTAGCCTCGTTAGTGGTTCCTAAAGAGCATCCTCTCATCCCTGGGGGCTGAAGGGGTTAATTGTGGATCATTTTCAGAACTTGGACCTGGCTAGCTCAATGACTGCAGTTATTGGCTCCTTTTGTGTGTGTGTGTGTGTGTGTGTGTGTGTGTGTGTGTGTGTGTGTGTGTGTGTGTGTGTGTGTGTGTGTGTGTGTGTGTGTGTGTGTGTGTGTGTGTGTGTGTGTGTGTGTGTGTGTGTGTGTGTGTGTGTGTGTGCATGACAGCAGATATTGCCATTGGTTTGACCCAGGAGCAACCCCATATCACTCCTTGCTCTATTGACAGACTTTAAGACTCTAGAGACAGACTGTCAACCCATGTCCTTGCTCCTGACACTGAACCTGTCCTATTTACACTACTATATTTACACTGGTGGGCACCAGACACACACACACGCATGCATGTGCACTCACACACATACCATCTACACGCACACACACACACATCCTTCCTCCCCAGCCCATGGGTATTAGCCTATCGACAGTGATGGATTGTCCTGGGACCCCCAGCTCCCCCCTGGCCCTGTCCTGGCCCCTTGACACCCCCGAGCCCCTGACAGTGACCCTGCTGTAATGACAGAGCCTGGGCCTCTTAAATCATGCATGGTCGTTAGGTATGCACTACACGCGTGCTGATGTGCGACATGTGTTGGATATCTCCGGGGCAATCATGTGTGACAGAAATGAGGGGGGGGTGGGTTCGGTCTCCTGATCACAAGGATTGGTTTCCTCTTCGGCCCCCTCCTCCTCATCCTTCATTGAAATCCCACGTCAGCATCTTTGTAGATTAAGTTTACATACAGTTTATAGGCGTGTACGCCACCTTCCTGATTAATGCAGCATTCTGTGAATTCTGTCTCAGTGTGGTAACACAGTGTATAACACTGCAGTGTATGAAACCTTTCCATTTGTTAACATATATCTGGAGTCAGGCAGGCAAACACGCGTCCAGCTGACTGGCCGTGCGTGTGTATTTTGTGAGTGTGTAGTGTCAGGGTCTTAAGTGAGTGGACCACAGTCATTCAGCTCTATGCTGAACAATGGGACCCGGGAGCAGTGCTCAAGTGCACTGAGAAGTACTCTGTGTATTTATGGCATTTCCTAATGGTGTTTAAAGTGCTCAGCAGGCTTTTTATTTTAATGAGAGCTGTGCCATGGTAAAGCACCCTAGTGTACTAGTGTGTGTGTGTGTGTGTGTGTGTGTGTGTGTGTGTGTGTGTGTGTGTGTGTGTGTGTGTGTGTGTGTGTGTGTGTGTGTGTGTGTGTGTGTGTGTGTGTGTGTGTGTGTGTGTGTGTGTGTGCGTGCGTGCGTGTGTGTGTGTGTGTGTGTGTGTGTGTGTTCTTTTATGTGTGTTTATATCTCTCTCGTGTCTCGTTTTACATCTGTGTGCTTGTGTGTTTCCATTTTCTTGTGTGTGTGTGTGTGTGTGTGTGTGTGTGTGTGTGTGTGTGTGTGTGTGTGTGTGTGTGTGTGTGTGTGTGTGTGTGTGTGTGTGTGTGTGTGTGTGTGTGTGTGTGTACATTATCAGGCCGTACCGACCTTTCAGGGGAGGGAGCTCAAAATGTAAAAAAGGGCGCACCCTTTCAGAATATTTTCTCGAAATTCATAACATACCAACTGCCTCTGTAGTGTAAAAGAATAATGTAGTTATAGACATGATTGACATCGGGAAAAGAGGGTTGTCTGATCATTCATGTTGATGATTGTGGAAATCTGTTAGGTGGCTTGATTTTTTTTTCAGTGATTGTGCTTTATCTTTAATGCTCTTCAATTCTTAAATAACTTCACAATATAATAGAATATTCTAACTCTTGGTATATGGCTGGCTGGCTGCCGGCTTGTGTGGATATTTTAGAATATGGTCGTCAGCTGGAGTCTAGACTACCTGCGTTGCTGCTGCCCTGACACACCTGTGCAAGTTGAGTCAGATGAATCCGCTCATGCCTTTCTGCCTCTCGCTGCTGCGCGTATCAGCCAACCAGACCGAACATTAATGATGATGTAAATCAAGTGTTTTCAAGTGTTAATCAAATGTTATGCTAATGTGGCAGTACTGTTGATATTTAAACTAGGTAGCTAGCTACATACACTCAACCGGGGACTGCATCTCCAGTCGTACATGTTTGGATACCGGGCATGCACAATCTCTGTACAGGGCAGACTGGGAAACAGGCTCAACCCGGGCGCGCGCAAGCTCTGTACAGAGCAGACCAACATGCACAACCAACAGACAGGGTGGGGGTAAGGGGTGGCGAACTTGACCACATCGACTTGCGGGCAATGGGTTTAGAACAACAATGACAAAATCTGTATACCAAAATTATACCAACACCCAAAAGGGCACTTGGTGAGTGGGAGGGCAAAGGGGCATGTGCTAAGCACATGTAGACTCCTATCTGAGCACGTGACTGTACGGTATGTTTATGTGTGTCTGTGTGTGTGTGTGTGTGTGTGTGTGTGTGTGTGTGTGTGTGTGTGCGCGCGTGCGTGTGCGTGCCTTACACAACCTATGTCGACAAAGTTGCATAGTACCGAATCTGAAAATAGATTCTTGCCTCCTTGGTTTTGGAGTAGACCTATATTTAACTCATGCAGTTCAACATGATGACCTATATTTAACTCATGCAGTTCAACATGATGACCTATATTTAACTCATGCAGTTCAACATGATGACCTATATTTAACTCATGCAGTTCAACATGATGACCTATATTTAACTCATGCAGTTCAACATGATGACCTATATTTAACTCATGCAGTTCAACATGATGACCTATATTTAACTCATGCAGTTCAACATGATGACCTATATTTAACTCATGCAGTTCAACATGATGACCTATATTTAACTCATGCAGTTCAACATGATGACCTATATTTAACTCATGCAGTTCAACATGATGACCTATATTTAACTCATGCAGTTCAACATGATGACCTATATTTAACTCATGCAGTTCAACATGATGACCTATATTTAACTCATGCAGTTCAACATGATCAGCATATCCAAGTGAATGAATGATCCATTTCAGTACTGTCATGTTGGTGAGTAACCGTTTTATTGTTAAGTGCGTCAAGAGGAGTTCATGAAACAGACTGTGGCCAAAAGCGCTCTCTGGACCGTACTTCTCCATTGTGTGGTACTGGAATGGGTTTTGCTCCATTTCTTTTTCATTTGTTTGAAGATCCTTATACATCATGTTGACCAGTACATTGCTGTAGGAGCTCTGAGTTTATTCTGTTTCTTTTTTTGCTGGAGTAACTTTTGTATGAGCATGTTTACGGTTTCTTCCTTAGCTGTGTGTTCATTATGTAGAACACTAGAACATCTGGGAACATGGCCTTTGATGAGGGTATAACCAGGGGACTGCATTATTGATGACTGACACACATTGGTAGTCACACACACACACACACACACACACACACACACACACACACACACACACACACACACACACACACACACACATGTACACACACATACATAGAGCCCCTTGTGCCCCATGAGTGAAATGTGTTACTTGCCACAGTGTCAATACCCAAGGTTTCCATCTCTCTCTTTCTCTCTCTCTTTCTCTCTCTTTTTCTCTCTCTCTCTTTTTTTCTCTCTCTCTTTTTCTCTCTCTCTCTCTTTCTCTCTCCCTCTCTTTCTCTCTCTCTCTCTCTCTCTCTCTCTCTCTCTCTCTCTCTCTCTCTCTCTCTCTCTCTCTCTCTCTCTCTCTCTCTCTCTCTCTCTCTCTCTCTCTCTCTCTCTCTCTCTCTCTCTCTCTTTTTCTTTCTCTCTCTCTCTTTTTCTAAAACCTCTGGTCTGGGAGGGAATGTCACAGGCCCCACCCACTACATTATTTAGCAGACAGAGTATTCAATATCTTTGCTGGGGTTGATCTGAGTCAATCATTAATGCTGAATCTGGTTGGAACCAGAGCATGTTTATTACACGCACGCACGCACGCACGCACACACACACACACACACACACACACACACACACACACACACACACACACACACACACACACACACACACACACACACACACACACACACACACACACACACACACACACACACACACACGCACAGTTATTATTATCAGCAGTAAGTGCCCTAAATTAATAATCATCTGCTTCTTATTTGTGTTTCTCAAACCGACTGACTCTGTATATCACTAGTAAGGGTCTTGGATAAATAGAGCAACAAATTAAAGGCGGCAAAAAAACATTCAATTATTATCTATCGAGATCATACAGTGATTATAATGAGGGATACAGTGAACCCACATACACACAAAGTTCCAATACACAGAATGGTAGCTCCCTAAAGAATGCCATGCTGAGATGTTTAGAACTGTTTGTAAATGCACAGAGATCAAAAGATTTGGGGAGAAATATAAAATATTATTATATACCAAATTTTAGTTTGAAACTAGTTTGAACGTCTTGGAACATTACAAACACACACATTCTCACTCTTAGCCGCCACACCCAACAGTAATTTAAGGCCATGTATTTGACTAGCTGGTATTTGGTTAGCTATCAGTATAGTGCCATTTATGCCAGGTCCAGTGGGACACTTTTGCTTTTATGGAAGGATATTATATTTTTATGGGGTCAGAGTTCAACCTGCGTACTCTAGGCTGGAGCTGGGGATCAATACTCTGCATTTCATATGTGGCCCTGATATTGATTAATGAATATAAATCTTATGTCCTACAGCATTTCTGTGTACATAGATATGCATTCGTATGCACACACATGCTCACGCACCCTGATGATGTTTCTTGAGACTAGGGTTGCACATTTTGGGGAATAGTCAGAGGTGGAAACTTTCCCTGGGAATTAACGGGAATATATGGGAATTAACGCCCTTGCTTGGAAGTGTACTTTGCCAGACTGCCAAGAACCTTGCCCTCATCCAGGCCAAGGTGGCGAGACACGGTAGTGATGACACCATAGGCCTTGTTGATCTCGGCACCAGACATGATGCTCATGCCAGCATACTTGGGGTCCAGCATGTACTCTGCGGCGTGTATGGGCTTCAGGCAGAAGTCTTCACGCTTTTTGATGTATTTCATAACTGCAGTTTCCTCTGCTTGGAGCAGCAGTGAAGTGGGCAGGACAGTACAGATTTTTTTTCTCTTACATCTGCAGCAGAGTCTAAACATCAGACAGGATGGCATTGTCTCCCTCAATCCGAGCAATGGCTACTGCTATTGGTTTCAGGAGTTTCAGGCTGCTTACCACTCTCTCTCAAAATACATCATCCAGGAGGATCTTCTTGATGGGGCTGTAAATATCGACAGACTGTGATATGGCCATTTCTTGGAGAGACTCCTTCCCCTCCAGGAGACTGTCAAACATGATGACAACACCACCCCAACGGGTGTTGCTGGGCAGCTTCAATGTGGTGCTCTTATTCTTCTCACTTTGCTTGGTGAGGTAGATTGCTGCTATAACTTGATGACCCTGCAATTCAGTCTGCTTTCTCTATGATTTGCTTGATCTTCACTTGAACTCTGTTGAACTCTGCATCCAGCAAATGAGTAGGCAAAGCATGTCTGGTTGGAGGGGTGTATGCTGGGCGAAGAACATTCCCAGGAGAAGGGCACAACGCAGCACTCCCAAGCAGCAAAAGGCATGGATTTTTTTAGTCTGCATTAAGGCCACAAAGGGGATGCCGCCGTGAAATGTGAGACTATTGAAGTGTGCACAGCCTGGGCAAAAAAAAACAAAGCAGAGCTCATGGCTTTCAACTGACTTTTTTTCAAATCATCATTAGTCTCATCATGCAGCCTTTACAATGGATTTCAAATCAAAACATATAGTCCAACGTTTGTAGAACAACTAAAATTACATTAATAACTCTAAATTAAGTATATAGGAGTACCTATTTCTTTGTTAACCACTCAACACAGAATAGCTGCGTGTGCCCACTCCCTCAAATCGTTCAATTGTATTCTTCATGCTATAAAATAATATCAAATAATGCCACGGAATTCAAAGCAAATTTTGTCTGCTAGTGAACTAGTGAAGCCCACAGCCATTTGGCATAGCCACATCAGGACCTAACGTAAGGACAACTCAGAGTATGGTATACTTTTCTTCTGAAATAACTACATTTTCTTCATATCATGCCTCTTTAGACCTGTCTAAAATAAATAATGTATTTATTGTGAAAGTGTAGGCTATATTACATGGATTTATTAGACTTTTTACAATGTAGATGCTCCAAAGGTCTGCATGTGTGGAAGCCAGGAGATGTGTTTATGTTCAAATTAACGGTCAGTTACCGGTAGACCGACAGTTATATGCTTGACAATCACTGGCTGACAAAATGTTGTGACCTCCACAGCCCTAGTCGAGATTGGTGTGGAAGAACTTGACTGGCCTCCACAGAGTCCTGACCTCAACTACATTGAACACCTTTGGGATAAATTGGAACACCAACTGCGAGCCAGGCCTAATCGCCCAACATCAGTGCCTCACTAATGCTCTTATGGCTGAATGGAAGCAAGTCCCCTCAGCAATGTTCCAACATCTAGTGGAAAGCCTTCCCAGAAGAGTGGAGGATGTTATAGCAGCAAAGGGGGGGATTCAACTCCATATTGATGCCCATGATTTTGGAATGAGATGTTCGATGAGCAGGTGTCCACATACTTTTAGTCATGTAGTGTGGTGATACGGATTAGGACACGTCCTTGCACTTTGCAAACGTTGCTGATGTAGAGGTGAAGGAAAGAAGGTAACATCAGATATATGTTTGGTGTTGTCGATGTTTGATGGTGTGAAACTTGGGGAATACCTCTCAGATTAGCCAGTCCTGTCACCGGGTTGATACAGGCAAGTACATCAGTAGGGCAGCGGTGTTTAGCTGTATGTAGGCCCTGAATATTCAGCTAACTAACACTGAAAAAATATATAAATCCCAGTAAAAAAAATGTAAAAATACAATATATAAATCGAGTTAAAGTTCATATAATGAAATGAAGTCACTTGAAATGAATTCATTAGGCCCTCATCTATGGATTTCACATGACTGGGAATACAGATATGCATCTGTTGGTCACAGATACCTTTTAAAAAAGTAAGGACTTGGATCAGACCAGTCAGTATCTGGTGGCACCACCATTTGCCTCATGCAGCGCAACACATCTCCTTCGAGTTGATAAGGCTGTTGATTGTGGCCTGTGTGTAGGGGGTGTGTACTGGCGGCAGAGAAGGCAGGCGCAGGAGAGCAAAAAAAAACGATTTCCAACGGAGCAGTTTAATAAACAAAACCACCGTAAACAGAACCATAAAACAATGGGTAAACAAAACCCGTTATACACACCAGCATAACGAGCACAAGCACGACAATAAACAATTCCGGACAAGGACATGGAGGAAACAGAGGGTTAAATACACAACATGTAACAAATGGAATTGAAACCAGGTGTGTGGGAAGACAAGACAAAACAAATGGAAAATTAAAGGTGGAACGGCGATGGCTAGAAGAACGGTGACGTCGACGGCCGAACGCCGCCCGAACAAGGAGAGGGACCGACTTCGGCGGAAGTCGTGACACTGTGGAATGTTGTCCCACTCCTATTAAATGGCTGTGTAAAGTTGCTGGATACTCAATGGGTGAATTGTCTGGTGAGTATGCAGGCCATGGAAAAACTGAGACATTTTCAGCTTCCAGGAATTGTGTACAGATCTGTGGAACATAGGGTTGTGCATTATCATGCTGTAACCTGAGGTGATGGCGGTAATCTCATCACGGTATCTCTGTGTATTCAATTTGCCATTGATAAGATGCAATTGTGTTTGTTGTCCGTAGATGACACCATCAAGCCACCGAAATGTCTAAAATGGCGTCGGAGGCGGCTTATTGTAGAGAAATTGACATTCAATTCTCTGGCAACAGCTCTGGTGGACATTCCTGCAATCAGCATTCTACTCCCACGTTCCCTCAAACTTGAGACATCTGTGGAACTGTGTTGTGTGACAAAACTGCCCATTTTAGAGTGGCCTTTTACTGTCCCTAGCACACGGTGCTCCTGTGTAATGATATGCTGTTTAATCAGCGTCTTGATATGCCACACCTGTCAGGTGGATATATGTTCTTCATAAAGGACAAATGCTCACTAACAGAGATGTAAACAATTTTTTTGCACAACATTTGAGAGAAATTCGTTTTTTGTGCATATGGAACATTTCAGAGATCATTTCAGAGATCTTTTATTTCAGCTCATGAAACATGGGTCCAACACTTTATATGTTGCCTTTATATATATATTTAAAAAAAAATATATATATATATTTGTTATTATTGTATCTGTTTGCCACTTCATTGGCCTGGGATATTGTTAATTTATTTAAATGTTTTATTGAAGCTTTATTTAACTAGGCAAGTACGTTAAGAAGAAATTCTTATTTACAACGACGGCCTACTCCAGCCAAACCCAGACGACGCCGGGCCAATTGTGCACTGCCCTATGGAACTCCCAATCATGGCCAGATGTGATACAGCCTGGATTCAAACCAGGGACTGTATTGACACCTCTTGCACTGAGATGCAGTGCCTTAGACCGCTGCGCCACCAGATTGATCTCAGTTTGTCAGTGTCAGAGTAGCCACTCATTTCGTGTGTGGTATTAAAAAAGATTCAACTAATGTCTTCTGTCATGTAAATGGCGTGGAATTGCATGAAATGCATTTTTATAGGGCCCATTTTTGGGAAGAACCCTGCTAACAAACGTTCTCCACGTGTGGAAATCCTAAAAACACCTCAACTACCACATCGCAAAATTATTTTGGATTTATTTATTTAGGGGCTTTTACATCAACAGTAAATCGTAGCCAAGCTGTCGCCAAGCCAAGCGTTGATGCAGCCAGTCAAGATGCTCACAATGGTAAAGCTGTAGAACTTTATGAATACCTGTGGGCCAATGACACGACTGTGTATGTGTGTGGACCATGATAATTCTTTAGAGAAACTTGAATCTCTCAACCCGCTCCACTACAGCCCCGTCTATGTGGATGGGGGGTTGCTCGGCCCTCCGTTTCCCATAGTCCATCAGCTCCTTTCTCTTGCTGAAGTTGAGTGAGAGGTTGTTGTCCTGGCACCACACTGCCAGGTGACTGACCTCCTCCTTATAGGCCGTCTCAGGCCAACCACCGTGGTGTTTTCAGAAAACTTAACCATGGTGTTTGAGTCTTTTCGTGGCCACGCAGTCGTGGGTGAACAGGGAGTACAAGAGGCGACTAAGCACGCACCCCTGAGGGGCCTCCGTGTTGAGGGTCAGCATGGTAAATGTGTTGTTGCCTACCCTCACCACCTGGGGTAGGCATGTCAGGAAGTCCAGGATCCAGTTGCAGAGGAAGGGGTTCAGTCCCAGCTGTGATGAGCTTGGAAGGCACGATGGTGTTGAATGCTGAGCTATAGTCAAAGAACAGCATTCTCACATAGGTGGTCCTCTTGTCCAGTTGGGAGAGGGCAGTGTGGATTGCAATAGAGATTGCGTCTTCTGTATACCTGTTTGTGTGGTATGCAAATAGGAGTGGGTCCAGGGTGTCTGGGGTGATGGTGTTGATGTGAGCCATGACCAGCCTTTCAAAGAATTTCATGGCTACAGATGTGAGTGCTATGGGGCGATAGTCATTTAGACAGGTTACCTTGGTGTTCTTGGGCACAGGGACTATGGTGGTCTGCTTGAAACATGTAGGTATTACAGACGGGGTCAGGGAGATTAGTCCGGATTAGTGTCCCGTTCCTTGAAAGCGGCAGCCCTAACCTTTAGCTCAGTGCAGACGTTGCCTGTAATCCATAGCTTCTAGTTGGGATATGTACGTGTGGGGACAACATCGTCACACATTAATGAAGCCGGTGACTGATGTGGTAAACTCCTCAATGGGCGAGGGAGAGCTTTGTATGCGTTTCTGTGTGTGGAGTAAAGGTGATCTAGACTTTAGTCTCCTCTAGTTGCACAGGTGACCTGCTGGTAAAAATGAGGGGGAAAAAACAGATTTCAGTTTCCTTGCATTAAAATCACCGGCCACTTGGAGCGCTGCTCTGGATGTGCATTTTCTTGGTTTCTTACGGATATGCAGCTCGTTGAGAGCAGTTTCAGTGTCATCATCGGTTTGTAGTGGTAAATAGTATGGTCTGCAGCTCCTCATGAGGTATCTGACTCAAGACAAGCACAACCTCAAGGCTTAGAGATTGCGTACCAACAGTTGTCAACAAAGAGACTCACACCTCTCACCTTAACCTTACCCGAAGCTGCCTTTCGGTCTTCACGATGCATAGAGAAAAACACCTAGATGTATATTATCCATTTTCAGCCGGTTTGTGTGTGTGTGTGTACTATAACTTCAACCCTTTACCCGTGTCATATTATGTTGAACTGTATCATGGAAATCAATGGGTGTGGATGAAGCAGTACCTCTTGATTTATTTAAGACATACGACCCTGACTTCAGAGGGATCTGTACTGGATGTTACTGAAGGCCTTTGAACCCATAACCTCCTTAGATCCAGTACTTCATGCCTCAGCAATTCCAGCATCCTTCTTTTCTACCTCTGCACTCTCTCTTTCTGTCTTTTGCTTTGAACGGAGCATACTGATGTTTAGTGACATGGAGAGCATTTAGTGCCTCCCCTCTCCTTCTCTCTCTCCCCCCCCCCCGCCACCACCTCTCTCTCTCTCTCTCGCTGTCACCCCTCTCTCAGTGACGGGTGACATGGCTGGTTCTGGGTTGCCATGGTGACAGTGCCCTGGTATGGTAGCGGGGGATGTGCGTGTGTGTTCCCTTGGGTGGGAGTTGCCAAGTGGCTGTGTATGTGTTTGTGTTTGTGTGTGGATGTGTGTGCGTGGTGCATGTGTGTGTGGTGTACTGGCCTCCTGCAGATGTTCCCTGGCCCTCACACCTCCTGCCAGCTGCTCCCCCCCCCCTCTCTTAATTAAGTGCCCGCTCCATAGCGAGGCATGATTACACCCCCCCGACACACACGCGCGCACACAAACACGCGCACCAGCGGTGCACACCAGGACGTGTCCATTAGATGTTCTCTAGGAGCAGAGTGTCCAGTGCTGGTGCCCTTGAAGCCCTGTAGTTATGATGGGAAACATAAACAGGCTGCTAATCATGGCTATGTGGCTACACACAACCCCCATACACACCAGCAGGCAGTGTACTGTACTTGGAGCACGGAGAGGAGGAAGTGAAGAGGCAGGGGGAGGAAGAGGGGAGGAAGGATGAGGAAGAGGGGAGGAAGGATGAGGAAGAGAAGATGCAGGATGAGGAAGCGGAGAGGAAGGATGAGCAGAAGGTGGAAGGGGCGGACGAGTAGGAGGTAATGACAAGAAGGAGCAGTTTGGAGAAGAGGTTTATTTTAGGCCACTTCATCTGTTCTGCCCCTCTTCCCTCCCTCCTCACTCTCTGTCCTTCTCTCCTCCTCTGCTCTCACTAATTCAACCCTCTCTCCCTTCATTATTTTTTTCTCCTACCTGCTACCTGCTCTATAGTCACTTAGTCTGCCTCTTCTGTATTCACCCTCCCACTACCTCTCTCTCTCTCTCTCTCTCTCACACACGAGACAGAACACCACAGTTAATAATTCCCTAATTTCCTCTCTTAACGGCAAGTGGAATGTGTCGCAGATAAACGGATTTATCAGAAGGGTATTAGAATGTGAATCAGGGGTGTTACAGCAACGGACAGTAATGGGCGCATCGTTTAAACAACGTCACGAGACTAATGGATTTCAAAATGAATTTGTCAACACGGTTCGCCATGAATACAATTAGCTGAATGAGAGCGAAGCCGCGGCGGTCGAGGCAGCGGCGACCTGAGTAGCGGGGAGCTGCAGTGTTCAGTATGGAAGTCAGGGGTGATCTCTAGGCTATACTGTACAGTGGGGGAGATATGCATGTACTGTAGACGGCTGTCCATATTGCTGCTGGGTGGAAATGCTTGGTTGTGTTGATGGGAGATTATGAGTGGATCAGTTGATTGTAGAGGTGCTGAGTGTTGAAGTGGTATCCTTCTGGGTATAAACTGTCTGAATCAATTGTTTTCACGTCATTGTGTTCGTGTCATTCCAGCACAAGCTATCAAAAGATTTCCATGTGACAATGTTGTATTCAATTGGGGAAATTATTGACTCACATTTTGTGAGTCAAGTCTTATTTTCCAGCCAACTTTTAACCAAAGTCCAGTGACATGGCTGCAAGTTGGTTTGATTTCACCTTGAATCCACATTAGACAACTTAATCACTGATGTCTGTGCCCAGTGGGGTGTTCCTTAATTGCTCTGGGGGTCAGTGGTTAGGGAGAGGATATCACAGTGCTGCTTTAGTAAGGGCTTGTTTCGTAAGAGATGGTGGTGTGGTGTGATGTGTGTGATGCAGTGTGCGCTATGTTGCGTCTCACCACTGTTGTTGTTATTACTGTAATGTCCCAGAACATGACAATAACCTTAATAACATAATCACTCATCCACTGTGATCAGACACCAAGAGAGCAGAGGAGAAATACAGGGAGAGGAGGAGAGAAAGGGAAAGATACAGGGGGAGAGACGCAGAACCAGGGGTGAGAGAGAGTGGGGGGAGAGACGCAGAACCAGGGGTGAGAGAGAGTGGGGGGAGAGACGCAGAACCAGGGGTGAGAGAGAGTGGGGGGAGAGACGCAGAACCAGGGGTGAGAGAGAGAGTGGTGGGAGAGACGCAGATCCAGGGGTGAGAGGGAGTGGGGGGAGAGACGCAGAACCAGGGGTGAGAGAGAGTGGGGGGAGAGACGCAGAACCAGGGGTGAGAGAGAGTGGGGGAGAGACGCAGAACCAGGGGTGAGAGAGAGTGGGGGGAGAGACGCAGAACCAGGGGTGAGAGAGAGTGGGGGGAGAGACGCAGAACCAGAACCAGGGGTGAGAGAGAGTGGGGGAGAGACGCAGAACCAGGGGTGAGAGAGAGTGGGGGAGAGCAGAACCAGGGGTGAGAGAGAGTGGGGGAGAGATGCAGAACCAGGGGTGAGAGAGAGTGGGGGGAGAGACGCAGAACCAGGGGTGAGAGAGAGTGGGGGGGGCAGACCAGGGGTGAGAGAGAGTGGGGGAGAGACGCAGAACCAGGGGTGAGAGGGAGTGGGGGGAGAGATCCAGGGGTGAGAGAACCAGGGGTGAGAGGGAGTGGGGGAGAGTGCAGAGTGGGGGGACCAGGGGTGGGGAGTGGGGGAGAGACGCAGAACCAGGGGTGAGAGAGAGTGGGGGGAGAGACGCAGAACCAGGGGTGAGAGGGAGTGGGGGGAGAGACGCAGAACCAGGGGTGAGAGGAGTGGGGGAGAGACGCAGAACCAGGGGTGAGAGAAAGTGGGGGAGAGACGCAGAACCAGGGGTGAGAGAAAGTGGGGGAGAGACGCAGAACCAGGGGTGAGGGAGAAGAGTGAACCAGGGGGAGAGACGCAGAACCAGGGGTGAGAGGGGTGAGCAGAACCAGGGGTGTGGGGGGAGAGACGCAGAACCAGGGGTGAGAGGGAGTGGGGGGGGCAGAACCAGGGGTGAGAGAGAGTGGGGGGAGAGATGCAGTACCAGGGGTGAGAGAGAGTGGGGGGAGAGATGCATATCCAGGGGTGAGAGGGAGTGGGGGGAGAGACGCAGATCCAGGGGTGAGAGGGAGTGAGATGCAGTACCAGGGGTGAGAGGGAGGGGGGGGAGAGACGCAGATCCAGGGGTGAGAGGGAGTGGGGGAGAGACGCAGAACCAGGGGTGAGAGAGAGGGGTGAGGGGGAGATGCAGACGAACCAGGGGTGAGAGGGAGTGGGGGAGAACCAGGGGTGAGAGATGCAGTACCAGGGGTGAGAGGGAGTGGGGGGAGAGACGCAGATCCAGGGGTGAGAGGGAGTGGGGGGAGAGATGCAGTACCAGGGGTGAGAGGGAGTGGGGGGAGAGACGCAGAACCAGGGGTGAGAGGGAGGGGGGGGAGAGACGCAGAACCAGGGGTGAGAGGGAGTGGGGGAGAGACGCAGAACCAGGGGTGAGAGGGAGTGGGGGGAGAGACGCAGAACCAGGGGTGAGAGGGAGTGGGGGGGGAGACGCAGAACCAGGGGTGAGAGGGGAGTGGGGGGAGAGGAGACCAGGGGTGAGAGAGAGTGGGGGTGAGAGGGAGTGGGGGAGAGAACCAGGGGGAGAGAGTGGGGGAGAGACGCAGAACCAGGGGTGAGAGGGAGTGGGGGGGAGAGACGCAGAACCAGGGGTGAGAGGGAGTGGGGGGAGAGACGCAGATCCAGGGGTGAGAGGGAGGGGTGGGAGTGGGGGAGAGACGCAGAACCAGGGGTGAGAGAGAGTGGGGGGAGAGACGCAGAACCAGGGGTGAGAGAGATTGGGGGGAGAGATGCAGTACCAGGGGTGAGAGAGAGTGGGGGGATAGACGCAGAACCAGGGGTGAGAGAGAGTGGGGGGAGAGACGCAGAACCAGGGTTGAGAGAGAGTGGGGGGAGAAAAAGAGAGGACGGGATAGAAAGAGATAGGTAGGGAGAGAAACAGAGAGAAATACAGTCATGGAGGAGAGACAGGGTGGGAGTTCATGAGCAAATCTTCTGCGTGTGATCCACCTATATCCATCCACATATGACCATGATGTCAGTGTGCTGAATTGGCTGAGATTGGTCTGCAATACAGACCTGTAACACTCTGTCACTGTTGGCCATAGATAAAAAGGGTCAGTTATGCAGTTATGTATGTCATTATATGACTATAAGCCATTGAAATATGGATTTTTGAAGGACAAATGATGCTGCCAAGACATACACTTAGTTGAAAACATAAAGCTGTGGATGGTTGATATCAGCTACTGCCGATCCCTCCCCACCGCCACATTAGTCCACCCCACTCAGCCTCCTCCAGCGTCCAGGGAGAGAGAGGGTCTGTGGGAAGGCAGGCAGGGAAACGGTAGGGGCGCTCTGAGCCGCCTGAATACTAATGTCCCACTTTACAACTCACCCTCACTCATACACACACACACCACGCTCTCTCTCTCTCTCTCTCTCTCTCTCCCTCCCTCCCTCCACACACACACACACACACACACACACACACACACACACACACACACACACGCACGCACGCACGCACACACACACACACACACACACACAAAGTGCCACGCTCTGCTCTCCCGCCCCTTTGCAGCCCCTCCACAGCCCCTCACAGCCAGCGCTGAACAAAGCTCCCTAATTATGGGCAGGTCTCCATGTCCACCCGGGCGCTCTTAACGACGTCGCTGATTAATTAGAGGGAGGTGTGGGGGCAGGAAGTCTCACCCTCGCCACCGCTGCCACAACGATAACACCAGCTTCACCCAGCGCCACAGCGTCACACCTCGCCCGCACACACATGCACTTGCGTTAACACACACACTCTCTCAGAGACGTGTGGCGAGAGCAGGATTAGTGTGGGATTATATGACAACGTGAGACACAGCCAGCTTTAGACACTGAGAATGATAAACTGCGTGAACTAGACACAGACGAAGTTGACACTCTTCCGTTGCCAGGTCTGTATTGTAAAATATACATAGTAACCTACCAGGTTAAATACAGGTGAGTGGGTATACAGACTCACAGACAGAAATAGCTAGGGGTGTTGGACATGGATCATTATTCAAATCATTACCATTTAATTTCCATATCTCCTCAGTGCCATTTACAGATGTCTACATCCTCCACCTCATACACATACAACAAACGCCACAATCCGCCAATGCAATATGGCCATGTTAAGTTTGTAAGAAAGGAAGAGGTTCGCTGGCCCTATTTACCGTGAATCCTTTGGAAAATCAGGCAAATGTGAGAGCAGGAAGTGAGACCCAGGTGTGTTTGGTCTCCTCTGAAGGGATGTGTATTCATTGCCACTGCTGCTCGCGGCTCACTGTTGCCGCAAAATGGCCTCTGACGCATCTATATGTGTGATTTGTGTGTGTCCGACCCTGAGGTCCACAATGAATACAGGGCACAAAGAGACAGAGTATTGCCGCTGCACGCACACACACACACACACACACACACACACACACACACACACACACACACACACACACACACACACACACACACAACACACGCAAGCTTCAGACTGGGTCACTCAGGTTCAAGGCATTTGTATTCACCGTCTGTTTTTACATTTGCTTTACCACCTACAGTGTTCCGTCTAGCTGAGACATGACTGTCTGCTCTCTGACTCTGTATACCTTTGATGCACTTGAATATGCACGCGAGAGATGTGGGTGTCTGAGTGTGCGGTGCGTTTGTACTTTGACCCACCTTTTCTCGAACTCCATTTTAGGATGTTACAATAGCTCTTCGTGACAGGGAGCGTTGGATACCGCACACACACTGAAACACGCACACAAACACACACACACACAGCTGCCCCTCCCCATAGCCCCCCATCCTAAAACACACCGACACACACAATCCACACATCACTCCTATTACAGCCGGTGTTGGACGGCTAATTTCCACTGTGGCTGCTGAGATCTTCATTAGGCTGGCAGAGGGCTGCCCTGTTAGACATGGCTATTATCAGGATGATTACCACCACACCACATCCCATCATCGTTACTGTTGTCACCGGCCACGCCCGGGGGCCTCCTCAGTCGGGACGAGGCTGTGGGTTTTGTCCTCTGTGCCCTTCTGTGTCCCCTCCCTTGGTGGCTTGACGCTAATGCCTGCTGACATCCCCGCAGCAGTGAGCGGTGCGTGTCACCTTTTTTAGCGGTGACGAGAGTAGTGTGAAGATGGCTCAGACACACGCGCGGGCACACACACACACACACACACACACACACACACACACACACACACACACACACACACACACACACACACACACTTGGACGCATGAACAGAAATGCTGCTCGCTAAACTTTGTCAATAAGGCGAGCTCCTTTACCACCTGCAGCCTGGTGGTAATTCACTACACCGCAGAGAACGGGCCCAGACTTTATACGGGTGACGCTCACAGGAATGCATTCCCTCTGCTACAGGTAGATGTGCTGTAGGGTTTTGGAGTTCACCGTTAATATGTGTAAAGGACAATGGGTCGATTTCTTCATGATCTATTAAGCTGGCTGTTTGGGCTAGGAGAGGAAATAAAGGAAGGACAAGAATGGAGAATGGAAGACAAGACTAGGGGGAGAGGAGAAAGGAAAGGACGATGCAGCAGGAGGACAGAGAGGAAATATAGATATTTAGTGGGAGGCTAAGATTTACACACACAGAGACACAGAGAGAGAGAGAGAGAGAGAGAGAGTAGTGAGATGGAGGTTGTGCAGAGCGGGCCAGGCGTGGCGTGCTTGTACTCACCCGGGCTCTAACCCGCCACAGATGAACACAATCAGGCCGCCTCGTCCAACGGCGGGTAGTCATGGCAACCTGGCGGCACAGCCTGCGTGGGACAAAGGGCTGGTGGGTCCTGTGTGTGTGAGCGTGTTTGTGCGTGTGTGTGTGTGGCAGAGAGGGCTGAGCCCTCCTGGGGCCTCCATTCGCCTGTCTGTGAGAGAGTCCACAGGGGCCCTGCAACAGGAGGAGAGAGGAGAAAGAGGGGAAGAGAGATGGAGAGATGGGGATGAGAGGGAGGAGGGAGGGAGAGCTAGAGAGACAGATGGAGAAAGTGTAGCTAGAGTCCTCAGGGGCTCAGCCACAGGAGGGGAGAGGGAGGGGAGATGGAGGGAGGAGGAAAAGAGGGAGAAATGGGGTGAGAGAGCAGAAAAAGGACCTAGTAGAGAGCTTGTTCCACATGAGAGAGAGAGAGAGAGAGAGAGAGAGAGAGAGAGAGGAGAGAGAGAGAGAGAGAGAGAGAGAGAGAGAGAGAGAGAGAGAGAGAGAGAGAGAGAGAGAGAGAGAGAGGAAGAGGCTAGGGAGAGAACCCATATTTGTATTTCCCTAGGAGCTGGATCAGAGCTAGTTGAAAGGGAGAATAGGGTGGAAGGACGGATGCAGGTAGAAGGGACAAAATGAGAGTGAGATACAGAGGGCAAGGTGTTATCCATCTTCTCTGTCCTCTCCTTCTCTTTTCTTCTCTCTCCCAGCCCAACCGCTTACATTTTTTTTCAATCCCTTCAGGTTCGAAGAAGGGAGAATAGAGGAACATCCAGACTCATCACGTTTCCTTTTAGTTCCTGTATCCCTCATTATGTACAAACACTGATATTTAATTTCCTGCCTCCCCTTTAGGTGTGGATCATACAAACCTGGATCTGAATCGAAACTTTGTGAGTGAACTTGATTGACCATCTATGTCATCTGTCCTAATGGGCCATTACACAATTAATGAGTTCAACTTGTACTGTATATACAGTAGATAATGCTGTACAGTAGATAGATAAACACCCATGTCAAATCGATGAAGCTATAGTGAAGCGAATGCTAACTGCTTCAGGTGAAGTTTCAACCTAGCCACAGATCTAGGATCAGCTTCCCCTCCTCGAATCCCAACCTTAACCAATGGCAACTTCACACTAAACCAACTCACCAAGAGTAGAGCCACTGTGGTGGACTGAGTGCCAGACAATTGACTGGCTACTACTGCTTTCTATCATTTAGAATCCAAGAGCCACAGTTCAGATCAAAGCCAACAGGCCAACATGTAGTTTGGCACTCATGTACAGCCTGAGAGAGAGATTGAAGCAGGGCTACATGCATTTACATTTACATTACATTTAAGTCATTTAGCAGACGCTCTTATCCAGAGCGACTTACAAATTGGTGCATTCACCTTATGACATCCAGTGGAACAGCCACTTTACAATAGTGCATCTAAATCTTTTAAGGGGGGTGAGAAGGATTACTTTATCCTATCCTAGGTATTCCTTAAAGAGGTGGGGTTTCAGGTGTCTCCGGAAGGTGGTGATTGACTCCGCTGTCCTGGCGTCGTGAGGGAGTTTGTTCCACCATTGGGGAGCCAGAGCAGCGAACAGTTTTGACTGGGCTGAGCGGGAACTGTACTTCCTCAGTGGTAGTGAGGCGAGCAGGCCAGAGGTGGATGAACGCAGTGCCCTTGTTTGGGTGTAGGGCCTGATCAGAGCCTGGAGGTACTGAGGTGCCGTTCCCCTCACAGCTCCGTAGGCAAGCACCATGGTCTTGTAGCGGATGCGAGCTTCAACTGGAAGCCAGTGGAGAGAGCGGAGGAGCGGGGTGACGTGAGAGAACTTGGGAAGGTTGAACACCAGACGGGCTGCGGCGTTCTGGATGAGTTGTAGGGGTTTAATGGCACAGGCAGGGAGCCCAGCCAACAGCGAGTTGCAGTAATCCAGACGGGAGATGACAAGTGCCTGGATTAGGACCTGCGCCGCTTCCTGTGTGAGGCAGGGTCGTACTCTGCGGATGTTGTAGAGCATGAACCTACAGGAACGGGCCACCGCCTTGATGTTAGTTGAGAACGACAGGGTGTTGTCCAGGATCACGCCAAGGTTCTTAGCGCTCTGGGAGGAGGACACAATGGAGTTGTCAACCGTGATGGCGAGATCATGGAACGGGCAGTCCTTCCCCGGGAGGAAGAGCAGCTCCGTCTTCCGAGGTTCAGCTTGAGGTGGTGATCCGTCATCCACACTGATATGTCTGCCAGACATGCAGAGATGCGATTCACCACCTGGTCATCAGAAGGAGGAAAGGAGAAGATTAATTGTGTGTCGTCTGCATAGCAATGATAGGAGAGACCATGTGAGGTTATGACAGAGCCAAGTGACTTGGTGTATAGTGAGAATAGGAGAGGGCCTAGAACAGAGCCCTGGGGACACCAGTGGTGAGAGCGCGTGGTGAGGAGACAGATTCTCGCCACGCCACCTGGTAGGAGCGACCTGTCAGGTAGGACGCAATCCAAGCGTGGGCCGCGCCGGAGATGCCCAACTCGGAGAGGGTGGAGAGGAGGATCTGATGGTTCACAGTATCGAAGGCAGCCGATAGGTCTAGAAGGATGAGAGCAGAGGAGAGAGAGTTAGCTTTAGCGGTGCGGAGCGCCTCCGTGATACAGAGAAGAGCAGTCTCAGTTGAATTCAGATACATGGGATTGTACTCTGACTCCTGTCTCCTCGAGTGCACCCCCTTGATCATATTTGACTCGATAGACACACATCACTCTTCTGCGGTGTAGCCTGTCATCTCCTCCCCTCACAGTGAACAGCTTGTCCTCGTACAGAAGGAGAGATCAGGACAATACATAGAGGATTATCATGACACATCAATATGCTTCCAGAAATGCCATTTTATTATTTCCTCGTGTCATTTCCACGTCCTCCCTATTCTGATGCCAGATCTGTTTTGAGCCGTATAGCCAACTCCTAACAACCATAAGAGTTGGCTATACAGCAAAAACAGATCTGGGATCAGGCTCCATGCTCTCCATGTTGTTCCCTGACATTACACTATGGTGTGTCTCTCAGGAGGCCTTGGCCAGCTTTGACCTGCGTGGCTCACACAGCCTTTCCCGTGACCCTATGCCACTCAGAGACGAGGAGAACAGGTAACGCACTTCTTACTCTCTACATTCGTCTCACTCTTTTCACCCCCCTCTCTCGTTCTACCTGTACCTCTGTCATCTCTCACTATTTGCAGTCGTCTTTCCTTTTTAGTTTTGTTTTCCTCATTTTTGGAATGGGTTATTTGTCTACGTTTGTGTAGAGATGCAGTCGTTTTTGTTGTGCGCGAGAGAGCGCGTGCGCGTTTCTGTGTGTGTGTGTGTGTGTGTGTGTGTGTGTGTGTGTGTGTGTGTGTGTGTGTGTGTGTGTGTGTGTGTGTGTGTGTGTGTGTGTGTGTGTGTGTGTGTGTGTGTGTGTGTGTGTGTGTGTGTGTGTGTGTGTGTGTGTGTGTGTGTGTGCATGACCTAATGTTCTCATCTGTCACCAGTCATGGCACCAGGTGTGGAGGGGAAGTGGCCATGGAGGCCAGCAGCTCTTACTGTGGCGTGGGCATGGCTTTCAACGCCAGGATCGGTGGGGAGTACAACACAGCCCATGTCCAATGCCAATGTGATCTATCAAAATAAAATACCGGCAGATGTGATTGTACGATTCAAATAATGCGTCTATTATAATATGTACGTGTAATATGATTGCGCGGTACTGTGACAAATGTCCATTGTCTGTGAGACGCGATATCGTCGCCTTACAGTATGCCATTCGGAAATCGAAAATAATATTACAGCAAATGAAATATATCATTTAAGCCGTGCCTTAATGACAACATAAAGAATAGGGTTCAATCAGACTGTATAGGAGACGCTAGGCGAGGTGACAATGAACAACACAGTAACAGTGTGTTTGTGAAGAAGAGAAGAGCCGCGTTTATATTACCAGACAAATTACATGATATGTAGCAGGGCAGTGATAACATACTATGAGGACAATCACACTTCAAATGTAATGGAAATGGCTCAATAAAAGGCAATGACAACAGGGTAATGCAATGCCAGTGATTGGTTGTGACATCAGCTGGAGAGATAATGAGTCCCAAATTGCTCCCCATTTCCTATATAGCGTACTACTTTTGATGGGCCGTGGTCAAAAGCGGTGCACCAAAAAAAAAATAGGGAATAGGGTGGTTTTTGGGAGGCAGACCGAGTTAAAGTGAATCACAGTGCTGAGGCTTGATAATGATGACAAAGGGACCACGGGCGTATTCACAACAGAACAATGAATTTGCAGTGCATTTCTTCCATAAAGCCCAGTAATCAATATGTCTATTGCAGCCAGTTTAGGTGTTGATGTTCAGCTGTATTTGTGAATTAGAGTTTACACAAGTGGTGATGAGAGAAATCAATCTAATTAGCGTGTGTGTTATTGAGCCATACAGACCTAATTTAACATCTCATTTTCGGTTTGATGTGCTGTAATTCGTTTTTTAGTGAGGATGACTAATATAATACAGCCGTACAGTCCAGAGAGTAAGTATGCGTCAACAAGAGAATGTATTGGGACATTTGAATAAGAATATCCTCTGAAAATCATTGTTTTGATTCTAGTGTCACTCTATAACGCTAAAAGCCAACAGCTGTTCAAACCAATTCACAGAGCTGGATCGGCATCATAGTTAATGAGCAGTAATAAATAATCCTTGGAATGAACTGTTACCCCTGACCCCTTCCCTCTGCAACATGACCTCCGACCTTTGACCCGGGCCAGGTATCGATCTTCTGGACGGCACGGTGACGGACTCCGTGGAGGCCACATCTCTGACCTTCAACATGGACGTCATTGATGTGTACGTGTGCTGCTGAGGCCCGCGGGACGACGGACAGGAAATGGCCGGGGACACTCACACAGAAAGCACTGAGGCTGGGCAAGGTAAGGTTAACACACACACACACACACACAGGCAAAGTACATGCAGGCACGCAAGTATACACACACCCATTCTGTACATGCACATGCACGTCCACACACACCAACTCATGCACACATGCATACTCGCTTTTCTCTATTCAATGTAATTCTATTCTATTCCATTCTATTATATTTGATCCTTCCACCAACTCCCCTCTCCTCTCTCTTCCACCTTAATACAGGGGCGAGGTAGACAGCATCTTTGTGTGGGCGTCTGGTAATGGTGGGTTGGTGAACGATCACTGTGGAGCAGACGGCTATATCAACAGTGTCTACAGCATTGCCGTTGGGGCTGTCACTCACACGGGCAAGCCCGCCTTTTTAGGTGAGCCCTGCCCTGCCGTTATGGCTGTCACTCTAACTGGAGCCAGACTTCCCCTAGTAAGTCTCTCTGTGTGTGTGCGTGCTTGCATGCGTGTATATCTATTTGATGCTGTGTGTATATGTGTGTGTGTGCGTGTGCGTGTGTATCTATTCGACACTGTGTGAGAGTGAGTGCAGCCCTGCTCTTTAGCTCCTGTTAGCAGCCTGTTAACTGTTGTGATATTTGTAGCGGCCTCACGGTTGACCTGGGCTGGCAGATATGTGTGGATGCACACACACACACACACACACACACACACACACACACACACACACACACACACACACACACACACACACACACACACACACACACACACACACAATCGTAAGTGTTAATTGGAGGTGAGGCGTAGCACCGCGGCTGAAGCGGCAGAGAACGAGGGAAGGAAGAGAGGTGTTGCTGCGCACTCAGTTCAGGAGTGTGACAAAGTCGAAGGCCAGGAAAGAAACATGTCTGTGTGCCCTGCTCAGCTCCATGGATATAGACTAACAGTCTAATATTACCCAGTAACACCTACCACTGGCTGTGACTGTGACTATATTGCTACTTCCAGTCTTATACTCCCCTGAGGCATTCAGTCAGTCACCACATTGATGGTCAGAGGTGTTTCCGGCGAAGCAAGCTAGATTTACTCAGGGTTTTCTAAAGCTAACCGGCTTCAATTAGCGTCAAATTTCAGCTCAGGCTTCATCCGTGCAACGACGGTGGATATTGCTTGCCACTAACTGTAGCAGGCTTGTAACTGTGTGTGCATGTTGCACAATGGCTATAGTGGAATACTCAACTCTTCATTGAGACAATGCTGAAACATCTGTCCATGTGTGAGTCAGTGTCACACTTACCTTTGTGCCAAAATCTAAATGAAAGGAAAGTTATGGTGCAAATTCAGCAGGCTATGTTGTGAAATAGGCTTTTAAAAGTGCACACTCTTTATTTGATTGTTTATCGTTAATGCCTATTTTGGTGTGCTTGTCAATGCACAACCACAAGCACTGTTTTTCCCACTGCTGTCGATAGCATCATTTTATTAAGCCATACAAAAGTTGTACTGTGTGTGAAGTTTAAAATGCATTCTGTCATTGCTAAATGTGTAAGGTGATATATTTTAACACACACACACACACACACACAAAAAAGTTGAAATAATCAAATATTTATTCAGTCGTCTTCCTCAAGTGAATGGGATGATGACATAGTCGTTGCAAGAGGGAGGGACTATGGTTTCATTGGTCCTCAACTTGTGGCTCGGCCATTCAATTCAGGGTAAGTGGAGTAGCCGTGAGTTCGCCTGCCCCGGAGCAGGTTAGTTCTGAAGGCTTCGTCGCCGTACCTCGCTCAAAAGGTGAGCCACTTCCGTATGACTCGTTATCCCGAGTTACCTCACTAACTCCTCAAAACTGCTTTTGTAGGATACCCCTCAGGTTTGGAGGAGCGTTGGGTGTGTATATATGTGAGAGTGAGTGAATGAGAGAAAGAGAAATAGTCCCTGGTCGCTGTTACAAGATCAGTAACCCTCACGTGTGACTTCACTGAATTCTTCACCCGAGAGCAAAATAGCTAACTACAGAGTGTGTGTGTGGAGTTGTTTGTTTGGTTAAAAAAAATAGTGTACACACATTCTGTTAAGGTTTTCTTCCGTCGAAGGAGAGGACCAAAATGCAGCGTGCTTATTTCAATACATTTCTTTAATAAAGAGAATAACGAACAATACCAAAACAATAAACGTAACGTGCAAAAACCGAAACAGCCCTATCTGGTGCAAACAAACACAGAGACAGGAACAATCACCCACGAAACACTCAAATAATATGGCTGCCTAAACATGGTTCCCAATCGGAGACAACGATAAACACCTGCCTCTGATTGAGAACCACTCCAGGCAACCATAGACTTTTCTAGACTACTATACTAAACAACAATCCCATAACCTACAAAAACCCCTAGACAAAACACACCACATAAATACCCATGTCACACCCTGGCCTGACCAAAATAATAAAGACAACACAAAATACTAAGACCAGGGCGTGACCCATTCAACAATTGTCCCAGGTGCATGGTCTAAAAAAAAACATTTCTAAGATTTTACTGAGTTACAGTTCGTGTGAAGAAATCAGTCATTTGAAATAAAGTCATTAAGCCCTAATCTATGGATGTCACGTGTGGGAATACAGATATGGATCTGTATTAGATCTGTTAGTCACAGATACCTTAAAAGAAATGTGCCTCGCGATCTCATCACGGTATTTCTGTGCATTCAAATTGCCACCGATAAAATGCTATTGCGTTCGTTGTCCGTAACTTACGCCTGCCCATACCATAACCCCACCACCACCATGGGGCACTCTGTTCACAACGTTGAAATCAGCAAACCGCTCGCCCACACAACGCTATACACATGTTCTACGGTTGTGAGGCCAGTTCGACGTACAGACATTCTCTAAAACCATCTTGGAGGTGACTTAATAAGGTAGAGAAATTAACATTCCATTCTCTGGCACCAGCTCTGGTAGACATTCCTGCAGTCAGCATGCCAATTGCAGGCTCCGTCAAAACTTGAGACGGTATATTTTAGAATGGTCATTTGTTGGCCCCAGCACAAGGGGCACCTGCGTAATGATCATGCTGTTTAATCAGCTTCCCAATATGACACAACTGTCAGGTGGATGGATTATCTTGGCAAAGGAGAAATGCTCACTAACAGGGATGTAAACACATTTGTGGGGTTTTTACATGGAAACCAAAAGGGTTTTTACATGGAACCCAAAGGGGTTCTACCTGGAACCGAACGGGTTCTCCTAACCCTTTTAGGTTTTTGACAGCACCTTTTTTTTCTAAGACTATACCCTGCACATGGAACATTATTGTTGTTGTGTGTGTACACCACTATATTTCTTAAGTTGCAACTGAAATGTGCAGCATTCTGTTGTGTGCCCTGCAGGTGACAGTGTCCAATCTAGGGGACGGTTGTGTCACCGGCTTTGCGGGGACATCCAGTGCTGCACCCATCCCGGCTGGGATTCTGGCCCTTGTCTTGGAGAACAAGTAAGCCTTGGTCCTCCTCTCCCTTCCTGAACCTTACTCAACTGTTGCGTCATTTTCTCCACTATCGTTTTTTCATCTGCATTCCATGCGGTTTAGGTAGTTCGCTTTGTATTTATTAGCAGTCTTAGTTTCCCATCTTTATGTCTAAGTTCAAGTAGCTCCCTTTCTCTCTGTGTCTATTTGTGCAAGTGTTTTCTCTCTCTCTCTCTCTCTCTCTCTCTCTCTCTTTCAAATATAGATGGCTTTATTGGCACGAAGTACAATTTGGAGATATTGCCAAAGCAACATTGTAGTACAGTGTTTCAGTAAATAATGAATAAAGGATAATGAAGTACAGTTTATTTCAGTAGTGGGGCGGCAGGTAGCCTAGCAGTTAAGAGCGCTGGACCAGTAACCCAAACAAAGATCGTTGGTTCGAATCCTCGAGATGACTAGGTGAAAAGTCTGTCCATGTGCCCTTCAGCAAGGCACTTAACCCCAATTGCTCCAGTAAGTCGCTCTGGGTGTTTACCTAAATGTAATAATTATAGTTCATTGTAGTGGTAGTAATAATAATACTACATACTGTATAATCACTACTGTTGTTGTATTGTGTCATTTTTGGTTGATACATTTCCTTTAATAAGATTAACAATGGCTCATAAATGAATAACAAAATATTATTATTATTATTATTATTATTATTATTATTATTATTACATGGATGATGGTCACACTATGTATTGCTTGTATGTTATATACAATGTAAAAACTTCAGGGAATTCATGTTCGTGGGGTGTCCCTCAGGCTATGGCAATCATGTACATAACTGGCAGTAATAAAGTCTGCAAAAAAAGAAACCTCCCTTTTTCAGGACCCTGTCTTTCAAAGATAATTAGTAAAAAATCAAAATAACTTCCCAGATCTTCATTGTAAAGGGTTTAAAAACTCTGTTTCCCATGCTTGTTCAAGGAACCGTAAATAATTCATGAACATGCACCTGCAGAACGGGGCATGTTCCAGCTTACGGTAGGTAATTGAGGTCACAGTTATGAAAACGTAGGACACTATAGAGGCCGTTCTACTGACTCTGAAAAACACTAAAAGAAAGATGCCCAGGGTCCCTGCTCATCGGCACGAACGTGCCTTAGGCATGCTGCAAAGGAGGCATGACGACTGCAGATGTGGCCAGGGCAATACATTGCAATATCTGTACTGTGAGATGCCTTAGACAGCACTACAGGGAGACAGGACGGACAGCTAATAGTCCTTGCAGTGGCAGACCACGTGTAACAACACCTGCAGAATATCGCTACACCCGAACATCACACCCGCCGGACAGGTACAGGATGGTAACAAAAACTGCCCAAGTTACACCAGGAACGCACAATCCCTCCATCAGTGCTCAGACTGTCCGCAATAGGTTGAGAGAGGCTGGACTGAGGGCTTGTTGATCTGTTGTAAGGCAGGTCCTCAACAGACATCACCGTGCCTATGTGCACAAACCCACAGTTGCTGGACGAACCAGGACTGGCGAAAAGTGCTCTTCACTGTTCACTGACGAGTCGCGGTTTTGACTCACCTGGGGTGATGGTCGGATTTGCGTTTATCGTCAAAGGAATGAACGTTACACCGAGGCCTGTACTCTGGAGGGTTAGGCCTGGCTCACAGTTCATCCCAAAAGTGTTTGGTGGGGTTGAGTCAGGGATCTGTGCAGGCCAGTCAAATTCTTCCACACCATTTCTGTATGGACCTCACTTTGTGCACGGGGGCATTGTCATGCTGTAACAGGAAAGGGCCTTCCCCAACTATTGCCACAAAGTCGGAAGCACAGGATCGTCTAGAATGTCATTGTATGCTGTAGCTTTAAGATTTTCCTTCACTGACACTGAGGGGGCTAGCCCGAACCATGAAAAACAGCCCCAGACCATTATTCCTCCTCCACCAAACTGTATAGTTAGCACTATGCATTCGGGCAGGTAGCGTTCTCCTGGCATCCGCCAAACCCAGATTTGTCCGTCGGACTGCCTGGTGGTATAAAGCTTGATTCATCATTCTGTGCTTTTCCACTGCTTCCACAGAGTCCAATGGCGGCAAGCTTTACACCACTTCAGCCAAATCTTGTCATTGCGCATGATGATCTTAGGCTTGTGTGCAGATGATCGGCCATGGAAACCCATTGTGCTGACGTTGCTTTCAGAGGCAGTTTGAACTCGGTATTGAGTGTTGCAACAGCAGACAGACGATTTGTGCGTGCTAGGTGCTTCAGCATTCAGCTGTCCCATTCTGTGAGCTTGTATGGCCTACCACTTTGCGGCTGAGCCGTTGTTGCTCCTGGATGTTTCCACTTCACAATAACATCACTAACAGTTGACCGGGGCAGCTCTCGCAAGGCAGAAATTTGATGAACTGACTTGTTGGAAAGGTGACATCCGATGATGGTGCCACATTGAAAGTCACAGAGCTCTTCAGTAACGCCATTCTACTGCCAATGTTTGTCTATGGAGATTGCATGGCTGTGTTCTTGATTTTATACAGCTGTCAGCCTTGGGTGTGGCTGAAATAGGTACATCCATCAATTTGAAGGGGTGTCCATATACTTTGTGTATATATAGTGTGTTTCCTAATTTCCTAATCTCTCTCTCTCTCTCTCTCTCTCTCTCTCTCTCTCTCTCTCTCTCTCTCTCTCTCTCTCTCTCTCTCTCTCTCTCTCTCTCTCTCACTCTTTCTGCACTGCGTTGGTGTGTGGACTTGGGCCCTAGTCGTGATTGTAGCTCTGTAACTTTGTAGCTGTCCGTGGCGTCTGCCTGCTGCCGTTCCTCAGTGTTATTGATGAGCCCGGGGCAGGGCTTTACCGCTTCACCTGTCACGCCACGCCGGCCCAGTCTCGCCCGCTTGGCAATAAAATGGACCGGAGGTCCCCTGGGGGAGTTGCACTCCCAGGACATTACTGGTTAAGGGCTTGTATGACCTGCACCACACAGCCTATTCTATATATCACATCCCAGGGCTGATATTTCCCTCACGTCTTAATGGAGCTGAGCTGAGCAGAGCACATGCACTGAAACACACACACACACACACATTAGTACTGTCATAACAACCACAACTTCACAAACAGAGTACAAAAACCCTTTTCTCCTGGTTCAATGTGTTGACTCCAAATCTCTTTTCCAGTTTTACTTTAGTCCCTCTATGTAAATATCACATACTTCATTCCATCCTTTCATCAGTTTTACAGCTTTTTAATATTCTGTACGTCTGTACCAATCTTTCACATTCTCAACATTCTCAACCCCATTTTGCCTACTTTGCCTCATCACTAATTCTCTCAACCTCACCAGACAAGTCAGTTGAGAACCAGTTCCTATTTACAATGATGGCCTGGCCAGTGGTGAGACTAAAGCATCTCCCGTCACTCTGTCTGTGTGTGAGTATGTGGTGTGACTCTGTGGTCAGGTTATTAATGGAAGATGGTGTGTGAGAGATGATTCCTCATTAACCCCGGTGGCCAGTGCTCAGCCAGGGGTCAGCCATCCCCGCTCTGGGAAAGGTCCCGTATTCAGACACATGAGCGCAAACAAATGATCTTTTAATTTGCTCCAATCACAGACCGGTGTAAGTGAACTGACAGTTCTCTCTCTCTCTACCTCTCTCGCGTTCTCTCTCCACCTCTCCACCCCACTTTTTCACCCTCTCTTTCTTTATCTCCCTTCCTCTGTCTGTTCCAACCCGGTTTCTTTTTTTTCTGTCCCTCTGTTCCCACCTTCTGTCTCCTCTCTTCCGCTCGGCGTTGTCCATCTTCACCTGTCTGTCTATCTGTCTGGGCCACTGAGAGCAGGATAGCAGGGTGCTCAGTAGGGGTTGATGTGGTGTGTAATCAGCTAGGGTTCTTAGTGGGGACAGCACCCTCTAATTGGTCCCAACTCAAACACTCCCTGAGACACAAACTGATGATTGGGGTATTAGGTGTGGTTTGCGTATTATCAGGGCCTTACATGCAATGGTCCCTGGACCTCACCCACAACCTCAGAAACACACTAAAAGACAGGATCTTCATCATCTCTGCTCTGCTCTCCCTGCTCTGTCTTCGTTTTGCCCCTATTAATCCTCCCAGGAATGGGAGCCAGAGTCATAGGAACTCTCCACGTTTGGCCATAATCTTTTAATGTGGCGTACTTTAAGCCTAAGTGAGCCCATTTGGAGTGACTGTGCGCAGACTAGGATTCTCCCTATCTGTTATCTGCACAAGTGTTACTAATGGTTTTATCAATTAGGCCTCGTCCAATAACTGCATGCCTGTGATCTCCTTTAAATACAACCAGTGCAGTGCTGATTTGTGTTGTTAATGAGTGTGTGGATGTGTGTAAGTGACTGTGTGTTGATGTGTGTAAGTGACTGTATGTAGTCTCTCTCTCTCTCTCTTTCCCCTCTCTTTCCTCTCTTTCCTCTCTCTCTCTCTTTCCTCTCCCCCCCCCTCTCTCTCTCTCTTTCACCTCTCTCTCTGACTCTCTCTTCTCTCTCTCTCTTCCTGTAATGTCTGATGTGCTTCTTCAGAAGATCCTAATGCGATGTGTACCCTAGCTGAATATATGTTTGCTTCCTAAAATGAGATCGTCAAGTCCAGGCTAGAGTGTCGTGTTCTAACGGATCACATCACTTCTGAGTGAAAAGCATCACACTTATCACACAGATAAACCCCTCAGTCATTGCTCAAAATAGGAAACACTGGGAATATTGATCACTGTATTTATTGTATGTGTGCTTTGCGTAAGTCTATATATATCAGCACTTTTATCACTTTCTTTCCCTTAACCTCTGTACTTACCCTAGTTTACATTTTTTCCCTTCCCCTCTTTTCCTCCCTGTAGACTCCCAGTGAAGAAATAAATAGTTTATTGTTGATTTGCTCTGTCTTCATGTAAATGATTTAACAGGGACAATCTTATTCCTGTGGGTCCTGACCTTGTCCCTCTCTCGCTCTCTCGTCCTCGCTCGATCCCTCTCTTGCTCTCTCTCTCTCTCTCTCTCTCTCTCTCTGTCTCTCTCTCTCTCTCTCTCTCTCTCTCTCTCTCTCTCTCTCTCTCTCTCTCTCTCCTTATCCCTGCTGCATAGCCTCCTCCTGTAGGGTGGACACTCCGTCCTTGTGGCTCTCCCCCTCCCACCCCATCCTCCCCACTCTCCCCCTGCCCAGACCCTGTGTGTGTGATAAATTATTCGTGGGCATGCTCCGAGGGCCCAGGGCTGCTCATTCCTACACACAGAGGGGCCGCATTGATCCGGCCTGTGGTTCAACTTAATTGGAAACACAGTTATACCTACTAGCTAGAGACACACTCGAAAACATATACACACACACTCACTCAGAACAAACACACACACATATGCATACGCACAAGTATACACAGCACCAGCAATATACTCCAGCATGCACACACAGATTCACACAAAACATCTTCCCCTATTAGCGGGCAAAAAATAAACACAGAACATTCGCTTGGAAATAGCTCTTACAGATATCAAACACTCACGGCTCCTATACTCGCCAGCATGCACACATGCGCACACAGACACACACATAAACACACACACGCGCATGCCTGCACACACTCACCACGCGCACACACACACACACACACACACACACACACACACACACACACACACACACACACACACACACACAGAGATGCACGCACGCACACCCTACACCATTAAACATGCATGCTATTCCTAACCAGCAGCAGTAAAGAGGAGTAACAGTACACAGTGGAGTAATAAGAAGGCCAGGGTTATTGATCTGCCCAGCACACTGACTATCATACAGCTAATAGATTACATCAGACGCATCAGAGCAGTCAAGTCAATGAGGGGTGATCCTATTAACTGGGGATTTGTAAACAGGTGTGTGTTTGCTCACTCAGACGTCTGCCCAGGGTTTGGGAGGGTCTGTGGGGCTTGGCAAGTGGACAGAGGGTGGCTGCTATGGGGGGTTTTGGGGCATATTTAGTAGTTCTGTCTCTGGCTGTCCTGGGTAAAATGCCAGGAGGTACTCTGAGCTTTCTGAGGCTGTTTCTGCTGTGGCCCAAACCCTGCTCATGCCTGTAGGGTGAAAAGAGAGATGTGGTGCCAAAACAGAGAGAAGGAAAGAGAGAGAGAGGGAGAAAGAAAGAGGGAGAGAGAGAAAGAGAAAGAAAGAGGGAGCGAGAGGGAGAAAACAAACCCACAAATAGACAGAGAGAAATTAAATCAGGTTCCCAGCCAATAGTGTGTTTTTAAGAGCAAAATGCCCTTTTCGAAATAAATAGATCTGTGTCACTGTGTGCTAAGAGACAGAGAAATCCGCGCCAGGGTTCAATAATTAATTCCCGAGTCGAGGGTGTTGGAGAGGCGCTGATTGGGCTGATTTTTTTTATTCTGTTATGATACAAAGGAGGCCGTTTGAAGTAATTTGTCCCAGAGAGAGCAGCTTGGAATACCATACAGGCTTTGATTTAGCAAAGCAAATGTAATTTAGTTGGCTTTATGCAAACCAGTCGGGGCCGGGGGGGGGGCTTCTCTGATTTCACCGGAGGGTGGGGGGTGGGGGAGTGCACGCTAACCGAATCACGCCACAGCACTGCCTATATTTACTACAGA
Source organism: Oncorhynchus keta (assembly GCF_023373465.1). NCBI lineage: Eukaryota > Metazoa > Chordata > Actinopteri > Salmoniformes > Salmonidae > Oncorhynchus > Oncorhynchus keta. Next base: position 1,775,760 of record NC_068451.1, read on the forward strand.
ACATACACACACACACACACACACACACACACACTGTGAGCAACAGTTCAAAAGTACAAAGCCCAGCTCCCCACTCTGGATCCCTTTGAAATCAAAGCCTAAAATAATTGATTGTGCTGTGCTCTCCTTTAAAAAAAAAAAAAAGGGATATTTTCTATTATTAGTGGTATTACTCCTATGGTGTACCGTAGCACTCGCCGGTTGCACTTGCCGGTTGCCAGTTTTCTGTTTGTTTTGTTGTCTATTGTAAAGGAAAGCTTTTTGAAAGCACCCCCCCCCTATATGAGACCCTAAATGATATTTCCTGCCCATAGATGACGTCTTCCAGCACCACAAATGGGTGATGAATTACGGATGTTCTTGTATTCACCATGGCCTTGGGATTGTCATATGACTGTAAGTCGCTCTGGAGAAGAGTGTTGAGCCCGGTAGAATCTCGTTCCACAATTGAAACGCATGCTTCTTGTCTGAAATGGGACTTGTTCATTAAGCCGCTATTTTAAAACCCGAAAACACTGGGACGTTGTAGTTGGACATAGTACAGTTTAGCTCCAAGCTAATCGTGTTATGTAAAGGACATCAACGTGTATCACAGTATGTGAGCTTGACACGGCGTGGCCACAACCGTATTAACTACCTTGAACCAATCTTTGTGGCGCTTTTGCGTAGCAAAACAGGACAGCTTCTCTTCTGGCTGTCGAAGCCGACACCGGTGCTACTTATAGTCCGAGAACTTTATGTTGGAAATGGGTGGTCGCCACAGTTTTTACGTTCTATTCAAGTCTATTTTCCTATAGCCAGCAATAATGAGTGGATAAAGGGAGAAAAACCCAATTTCCTTTATGTTTTTTTTTATATCCTGAGAAGGGCTCTCCTTGACGACCCTTTGGTCTTTTGTTAGAGAAAACGGAGCTCATATCCTCCAGCTCTCTGTGCAGTTTAAAGGTCTTAATTGGATTCCATTAGTATATTGCTTGACATGACACTTGAGTCTGCTGTATTAGAATACCCTGCTCGGGATTAAAAGTCTCCTCCATTCATTCTGTCCGCCAACCCCTTTGTTAACGTCTCCAATATACTTTGTTGAATTCATAGTTTTTGCCCAATTTATTAAGCTTGAAATGACTTAAACAGAGGATCTTACTTGTAGAGGACATGCAGTAATGGGCACAATGGCAGGCCCAAATCATGTGCACTTATTCATGTGTGTGTCCACTTTCTATGCTAAGCCAAATATACATGTGTTTCATACCAAATCGTGTATAGCCTACGTGTGTTTTTGTGTATGTTCAACTCCCTCTAGATTTCATCGTAAGGGAATATCGGGAGTATCACAAAGGAACGAATGCTTATTGCTGTGGTTTGATGCAGTGTACAAATACACAAATTGTACGTTCATGTATTTGATGATATTCGCCTTTATCTTCCCAGTCCTGACTTGACATGGAGGGATGTGCAGCATCTGATCGCCATGACAGCCAAGGTCCCCGACCCAAAAGAGCCAGGATGGAGTATCAACGGAGCAGGGTACCACATCCACGACAGATACTAGTTACACACACGGTGTAAACACACCACACACATCATGTATACCACATATACTGTACTGTATTTAGCCAGTGTTGGGATTAGTTACTTGGGGAAAGTAATGTATTACATATTACTCATTGCGTTTAACAAAAGTAACATGTTACTTAACAATATTACTTTGTGTGGAAATTCATGCATTATATTACTCATTATATTACTTTGTGTTACTTTCCTGATAGTTTGTTTGATTATCGGGGGGAGTAAGGCGAGCTACTTACTAACTCAGGTTTGATAACTGGTTTCTCTTTTCATCTGTGGCACTGCTTTCCCGTGCTACTCTGAAAGTGCTGCTTAATTATCCATATATGCTGTAAGCCAAAGATCTGTACAGATTTACTATCTTTTCAGTCAAAGTCTTTCTCTAGAGCCTCCAGTTCTGGTTATGGAACGCACGAACATGGACCCATAGAGACGTATAGATGACACACTTGCCACTATCACAGAAGCAAATCAATGGCAAAGAGCAGAGGTTTATCCTCTATACGTTTTCATGGAGGGAGCTGTCATGACATTTCTCCAAACAGCCTTTCTCCGCTCGCTTGCGAGAACTAAATTAAGTTGAGATCGGATCATGGAAATGCGCCCAGTAGAGATAGGATTCTGAAAGTAACGCATGCATTAGTTGGCAAAGTAACTGTAACAATATTACCCAATTTTTAAAAAGAATGCTACTTTACTCCGTTACTCATACAAGTAATCTGATTACGTAACATGTTACTTTTGTAGCACATTACCCCCAAGCCTACAAACAGCGCACATACCATTGACATATCATGAACATGATTTGACGCATGCACACACACACACACAGAAACACACAGACACATACGAACTAGGGACACATGTTACATACACCACACACCTATGGAAAACACACATGCTACAGCCAAACAGTCCCACAGACAACACCTGTACACTACACAACACATCCTACACTACAGACAACATATATATATATATATATATATATATATATATATATATATATATATATATATATATATATATATATATATACCTCAGATACTACACAATGCTACTGATATTACACCCACATTGTAAAACAGACACCCGTTTATGACTTGGGAATAAATTATTTTGGCAGGGCAGAAGTAGCGTTGTTAGTGTCACCATTCATGTGTCTGACGGGTGTGTCTGAGCGTATATAGACGCTGTGATTTACTGCACCGAGCAGGGCTCAGGAAAATGAAAGCCCTCTCTCCTAATGTGGGGCGGCAGGTAGCCTTAGTGGTTAGAGCGTTGGGCCAGTAACCGAAAGGTTGCAAGATTGAATCCCCGAGCTGACAAGGTCAAAAATCTGTTGTTCTGCCCCTGAACAAGGCAGTTAACCCACTATTCCTAGGCCGTCATTGAAAATATGAACTGACCTGCCTAGTTTTAAAAAATATATATTTTTTTTAAATGCAGAGTGAGTGAGGCTTTAAGCGGCAGGCTCCCTACAGATACAGTCATATAAATTATTTTACAACGCCTTTACAACACCTTTACAATGTCAGCCGGGCAATGGCATTGCAGCAATCAGTCTAGAGTTGTAATGTATTTTTGCTCTCTCTCCCCATTTCTCTCTCTCTCTGGAAATCTCTCTCCCCCTTCTCCCCTCTGTTCTTATCTCAGTCACTCTCTCCCGTCATCTCCCCTCTGTTCTTATCTCAGTCACTCTCTCCCCCTTCTCCCCTCTGTTCTTATCTCAGTCACTCTCTCCCCCTTCTCCCCTCTGTTCTTATCTCAGTCACTCTCTCCCGTCATCTCCCCTCTGTTCTTATCTCAGTCACTCTCTCCCGCCATCTCCCCTCTGTTCTTATCTCAGTCACTCTCTCCCGTCATCTCCCCTCTGTTCTTATCTCAGTCACTCTCTCCCGTCATCTCCCCTCTGTTCTTATCTCAGTCACTCTCTCCCGTCATCTCCGCTCTGTTCTTATCTCAGTCACTCTCTCCCGTCATCTCCCCTCTGTTCTTATCTCAGTCACTCTCTCCCGTCATCTCCCCTCTGTTCTTATCTCAGTCACTCTCTCCCGTCATCTCCCCTCTGTTCTTATCTCAGTCACTCTCTCCCGTCATCTCCGCTCTGTTCTTATCTCAGTCACTCTCTCCCGTCATCTCCCCTCTGTTCTTATCTCAGTCACTCTCTCCCGTCATCTCCCCTCTGTTCTTATCTCAGTCACTCTCTCCCCCTTCTCCCCTCTGTTCTTATCTCAGTCACTCTCTCCCGTCATCTCCGCTCTGTTCTTATCTCAGTCACTCTCTCCCGTCATCTCCCCTCTGTTCTTATCTCAGTCACTCTCTCCCGTCATCTCCCCTCTGTTCTTATCTCAGTCCTCTCTCCCGTCATCTCCCCTCTGTTCTTATCTCAGTCACTCTCTCCCGTCATCTCCCCTCTGTTCTTATCTCAGTCATCTCTCTGTTCCCAGTCATCATCTCCGCTCTGTTCTTATCTCAGTCACTCTCTCCCGTCATCTCCCCTCTGTTCTTATCTCAGTCACTCTCTCCCGTCATCTCCCCTCTGTTCTTATCTCAGTCACTCTCTCCCGTCATCTCCCCTCTGTTCTTATCTCAGTCACTCTCTCCCCCTTCTCCCCTCTGTTCTTATCTCAGTCACTCTCTCCCGTCATCTCTGTACTTTATCTTTCCTTCTATCTGTCTTTTTTGTCTCCGCCTCGATACTGTGTTTCTCTCTCTCTCTCTCCTTGATTCCTCTCTCTTTCTTTGGTCTAATCCTCTTCTCGCTCTCTCTCTCGGCGACATGTAGTAAAACAGATTATAACCCGCCTGTTTCTCTGAGAAGAATAGATTCATTAGATTATAATGATTCATCACATCACAATGCAGTTGTTGCTGAAATACATCAATTTGGGTGATGTGGCTGAGGATCAGGGAATGCCCTGATCATACTGTTGCTCTGTTCTCAGTAATTACAACTAATGGTTCATTGCGGGGATAAAGACCGTTGGAGCAGTGCATGGGTTTAGGGTCACTTAACATGGGTACAGTTGTTAGGAGATGGGGATAAAATACAACATATTTTAGGATTAGGCTAAGAGGAGATATCGTGTTGCAGTAGAAATTAGGGGAGAGTGTGATGATGCTGGCTATTGCCTCGTTCACGTAAACATGTTTCTCTTCAGGTCAAGAACAGTTTTATTCTACGATGGTAAAGTGTATGAAAAGCTGATTGACAAACATGGTTAACAAAGCAGAAACAACACCACAAATTCACACGACACATTAAAGATGGCAAATGTAGGAGTATTCGCAAAGAGGTTCAGGTGTAAGGAAGTCCGTTGGGTAGGGAGTGGGATCTGGGATGGGTTTTTCCCTCTGGTTCTCTGAGGATCGGGTTTACTTTTCAGGAACGATTGTCGGGGTTATAGCGGAGTTATAGCTGTGTCGGGAGGTGTATTTCTGTGCATGATATATGTGTATGTGTTGTGTACGAGTGGTGTTTGCGTAGTTTGTGGTTTAGTTTAACAAGGTAGGCTAAAGGTTTCATTGGGGACATGTGTGTACTGTATTGAGGACAGATGGCCGTTGTGATAGGAGCAACTGCATGGCTACTAGGGCTGCGATAGAATAGTTGTTTCACAGGAGGTTGATGTAGAGGAGAAAGGGGGGCGAGTGTATACCCAGAATTCCATCTGCGTGACCTCCATATAGACTACGGAGCTTTAGAAACACTGATGTCGTAGACCGACCCCCAGCTCCCATCGCCACGGCGACAATAAACATGTCAGCCGCCACACACCAGCGCAATCTGCCATCAGATTTACTGTGCGTGAAATATGGCAGCGCTTTTATTGGTCTAAAGGCTTGTCACTCATCATTTATTGTCTGTTGCTAGGCCTGCTGGGATGCCCCCTCTGGAGCAAGAGAGAGAAAGCGAGAGAGAGAGAGAGAGAGAGAGAGAGAGAGAGAGAGAGAGAGGAAGCGGAAAAGGAGGCGCAGAGTGAGCGAGGCAGAAGGAGAGAGAAGGGGGCAGAGATTGGAAGAAGGGAGGGGGAAGAAATAGAGAGAGTGATGGAGAAAAAGAGCAAAAAATAACATGCATCCATCCTATTTCATTGTGAAATGGGTTTATCATGTTGACAGAGTAACAGTGTCAGTGCAAGCCCAGGTCCATACAAATGAAGCAGCTCTGGCACCCCCTCATACAGCTTTGTATTCCTTTGAACACTGACACCTATTGATCATGTAGTTGACAGTGGAAAAATGTATCTCTGGTTAGTATCTTCACTTGAAGTGTCTGACCCAGAAATAGCAAGTCGGGGTGTGTCAACACTTGGGGAAGATATAGTCCAAAGCACTGCACGTCCAAACAGGCTTCATCTCCTTTAATCTCTGGATAGAATAGGTGAAACTATTGTAATTACACCGTGGAAGATTGGACGGAAAATAATTGAGAGAAAAGATCAAAGAAATGGTGCCGTCCCGGCAAAGACAAAGTGAATATCAAGGAGAATGAAAAGCGAAATGGTATTAAAAACATTTTAAAAAGAAAGAAAAAAATGAGAAGATTCCAATCCCCCTTTTTGAAAAATGATGCTTCGCTCATGGAGAACTATTAGAATGTTTACATTTGTGGCATTTTGTTCCATATCAAAATAATTAATTGCCTCCGTTTTCAAATTAAAAGTACATTACAATGCAATTAAGGATGCAAATGAGTCTAGGCCTGTCGCATACAGCCAGAGAAAGTGAGAGACGGAAATAGAGAGAGAATGTGGTGATGCATGAGAGTTGGTGTGCATTTTTGTGTATTAGTGGTAATGTATCTTTGTGTGTGTCCATGTGTGTGTCCATGTGTGTGTCCATATGTGTGCATTTGTTTGTGTGTGCATTTTTATGTGCGTGTGTGTGTTTACGTGTGCGTGCATTTTCTCTGTGTGTGTGTGTGTGTGTGTGTGTGTGTGTGTGTGTGTGTGTGTGTGTGTGTGTGTGTGTGTGTGTGTGTGTGTGTGTGTGTGTGTGGGTGTGTGTGTGTGTGTGTGTGTGTGTGTGTGTGTGTGTGTGTGCATTTGTGTTTTATGCTAATGCATGCATTTGTGTGTGTGTGTGTGTGTGTCTTTGAATGAAGAGGATAACGTTTGAATTGTGTCCTCTTAAACAACTACAGGGTAATCAGGTCACTCTTCCCATAGTAACTAATGGACCATAGGATGGTACTCTTACACACACACTAAGATCCTCCTTGTTTTGTATCTTATAACTAGGCATACACATCAATACAAAACACACACAACACAGCACACCGCAAAACACCCCTCTCTGTCTTCCCTCCCTCCCTCGGGCTGTGACCTCCAAGCCAGCATTTCATGAAAGATTTCTCCATCCCTGCCGAACTGTGGACCGTAAAACATCATTTTGCCATAACGTTCCCTCTTTGGAGAGAAAACAGATATAAAAGTATATAGCGTGTGGTTTACTGCGGCCCCTTCACCCACCCTGGCAGAGGCACCGGCTGATGGATGCTCCACATCGCCCGCCTTTTAATTGCTCGTAAATTTTTGATCCAGGGGAAACGCCACGTTCTCCTTGTCCCCTCGGCGACATGGGTGACAGAGCAGCTGGAGGGCGACAGGGGGAGGGACTGGGAGGGTGTGTGGGGGGGGCTATAAAAGACCCTGACACAGACAGAAGAACCATGGAGACAACAGAACAGGAATATCTAGGATAGAGGACAGGATGCAGACGATAGACACAACAACGTTTGAACATGAGAATAAAAAGTTCAAGCTGTGTCTTATATGTTGATTTATTGACAGGTACTTTGAGTATCAAGTCTCATTTAATTCAATCTGAGAGTAATGTTTCATTGTGTGTGTGGGTTGGTCTGGGCCTGTATTGCAAGGAGCTTGTGTACAACTGACACTCATGTCATTTGGACACACTTTTAAGGGGGTGTCGGGCTGGAAGGTTGCCTTACCACAAAATAAAACAGATTTTCTTGCTGTCGCTTGGTTATTTTGAAACGAAACTCCTGATGTTTGCGCAAATTTGCATGCCTCAGAAACCTAAGAGAATTATACGAGAAGCTCGGTTGAAAACTAAACACGGAGAGTTCTTTAAGCACTGAAATATAGTCTGCTAAATTTGCATACTCACAGGCAGTTGTGGTAAAGTAGTCCTTTAAGTGCCTTTACAGTGTTGACAGTAATGGATGAGAGTGAGCAGTTTGATAAATGACTCATCAGAATTCACATCTCTGTGACTGGTGGGTCCCCCCGAGTGAAACGGATGTACATATTGTCTTGTTTTGTTGTGAATTATGTTGTGAGGTGATTATACAGATACACGACATCCAGAAGTATTTAGGTTTGCTTGACCATTTCCTGTAGTGTAAAGAAAAACATGCGGTATAGATATAATTGTGAGTGGGGGGTAATCAGAGGTAAAAGTGATTATTAAAACGTTCTATATATATATATGCCATTTAGCAGACGCTTTTATCCAAAGCGACTTACAGTCATGTGTGCATACATTCTACGTATGGGTGGTCCCGGGGATCGAAGCGCCATGCTCTACCAACTGAGCTACAGAAGGACCACGAAGGGGAGTATCTAAATCAATGACAAATAGGAAATGTGAAGCTTTAATGTGAAATCATGGAAATATCTATACAATTACATCACAATTTGGAACAATTTGATATGATCAGGTCTAATGGTATTTGATACACCTTGTGTGTATTGGCTCAATGTACATGTATGCCACCTCATCACTGTGCTCGTACAGTTTACTATGGATAGAGACTGCATATGAGATTCCCGGGGATTCCTCTGTACCAGACTAGCTTGTTCTTTGAAGGAAACAATTAAATTCTCCCTCCCTCCCCACTCCCTGTTCTCTGTTCTGCTCGCTGTCCGCCCTGCTGTGTGAGCGTTCTTGGCCAGTCTCATTAGTTAGTGTTCCACTAGGTGGGTCTGTCTGTAGTGATCTCTCCTCACATTGAATCTGATCCCTCTACACCCAGCAGCAGCCCTGGATGGCCAACACACACATTGATATTCCACAGGTCACTGTCTAGGGCCAGGGGTTAGAGGTCAGAGGGCACTCTGTATGGCTCACGCTCACTTTTCAGTCTCATCAATGTCTAGGAGCAAGTACTGGGGAGGGGGACGATTGAATCACACACACATACTAACAAAAACACACATACTGTACATACCGTGGGTTGGAACCGATGTAGGGAATAGAACCAAAAGCCGGAAAATAACGGCATTTTTCGAGGAATGGAAACAGATCTGGGAAATGAAAGTGATCTCTAGTTGACCATATTTTAATATATTCCTAATATCTAGGATATAATTATGTAATTCGGGGAAGTTCTGATGCTAGTAAAAGCATAATCACATTTCATGTCATGTCATGATGTTCCATGCTTCAGGCCAAGCCCCCTACATGTCCACCCCACTCTCTCGCTCTCTACTCACCTGTGAAATTTCAGTTGTATATCATTTAGGTTTCCACCCCATATACATACACACCTGCATGGACGCACACACATACTGTACACACACTTGACCGATACACAATGGCCAGGGCTTGTTCTGCTGGCCACAGAGGGAGAGAGATGGGTTACCATGATCAACCTCGCCAGCATCACCCCCAATTACTCATTCTCTTAAAGGCCTATTAAAACATAATTGCCCAGCGATTTACATCCAAGTTAATGTGGCCCAGGATAATGTATTATTTTCTATAAGCCTTTTTCTTTTGTGTTGGCCAGAAAAAGGAGAGAGAGACTGTAATTTCCTGAGTCATGAGGAAAAGGCATGTTGGCAGCCGAGTGTAATTGTTTAAAGCCCCTCGCAGACACCTTCCAGTCGCCCCTTTTAATCCTCGTTATCGCTCTCATTAGCCCGAGGTCAAAGGTCACCCAGCGCCCCAGAAACACAAACACAGGCTCCGTGGAGGGGCGGGAGAGTGGGGTCCTTCTCCTATCCGTACTCTCTACTGCGGCTCCACCGAGGATGCATCTCTTCTACCCCTGCTTAGGGCTTAGGAAGTGTGTTGGAGGCTAGTTGAGCCACCTCACCTCTGCTTGTGATCTGTCTGCAGGAATCAGGACCTTGTTTTCCCCCCAGTGTCCCTCTCTAATTGAAGCTAATAATGATCAATTTAAGTCATTAAGTGCTTTGCCTGCTTGGATGAGGGCTGACTGGTGAATGCATTTGCAGAGCAGGGCTGCACTTGTCTACCTTCCCTGCTGCTACCGGTGGGGCTGTGGATGGAAGATGGAGCTGAGGGTAGGGTTGGAGGTTCCAGGGTCACGTCAATAAGCAGGCTCCCTGCAGCTCCTCTGGCTTACATGCACTGCTCGGCCAGGACTCACACACACACGCATGTACACACACACACACGCACGCACAAATATACACACATATAGCTATCCATCTCGTGGTGCATGCAGTCAGCTGGGGTGTTGGTGGGAATCTGTTTCATTAGTGCTGCTTCTTTCATCGCCCTGACTGGATCTAGGGATGAGCTGGGGATATCCCATTTATTCACTGGCCCCCACGTCCCTCTCCATATGGCCCCGGAACCTGCCTCTCCCTGCTTGGTCCCGTGTTAGTGGAAAGCAATTGTGTGGAATGTGTAAGAATTAAGTGTCCCATCATTCAGAGTAGACATGCAATTAGAGGAGCTTGAACCAGTTTCCAGCAGACAAGCTCCGAATCCTGTCACTATAACTCACACCCAGCTCTTTCTTCCCTGGTTCTCAGGGAGTGGCACACGCACCCACGTGTACGTGGGTACACACGCAAACATGCACGCGTGCACATACGCACGGACACACACACAAAACACACGCACACTGACACACACAGTGGATGTAAACGGAAACTTTTAGCGCCCATATTCGCATGCTAAAAGCACACCCACAAGGACATGCAGAAGCCTCCCTTACTGCACTATTGCATTCAAGCATAATGCAGTTCTAGCTGTGTGACAAGAGACATACGTACTGCTGTGGGTGCGCACCATTTCTGTTTGCTCACATGGGTATGATGCACCCTCTGCCATTCTTCAGTCAGCTCTTCCATCTCTAGTCTAATACCTCTAAGCTATTGAGCTAACCAGGAATGGCCTCTGCTGTATGCTATCCGTCCTAGACACATTTTCTGCTCAGAATTTCATCGCTGTCGTCGAGCAACTAAGTACAAAATAGTGAATTGCAGACATAGGGAGATAATTGCCGTTCACGCACAAAATTTTGGCAAGCGCCTTTCCCACGAGACCCTGATGAAATGGTGCTTCAGCCCCCCGAAACTGTCATTCTTAATGAAATGGTAATTACTAACACAGCTGAACAGCTGAGGGGCCCGCCAAGCTCAGCTAGCAGGACAAACCGGCTACACAAACCAGGAGAGACTACAGACACGGAGATAGAAAGATCAGGGGGAGACAACAGAGAAGAGAAGAGAAGAGAAGAGAAGAGAAGAGAAGAGAAGAGAAGAGAAGAGAAGAGAAGAGAAAGATACGAGAGATGTGGAGAGAGAGCCCATGAGGAAAACCGAGGGAGAGAAAAAAATACAGACAGACAGAAATACGGAGGAGGAGAGAGAAACAGATAAAGATACAGATGGAGAGAGAGAGAGCCCAGGGAGGAAAACGGAGAGTGTAGAACAAGAGAAAGGCAGATACAGATACACAAGAGAGGGAAGGCAAAAAAATAGCTTGTTTAAGAGTTGTGTTGTAATTGTGAAACTGCAACACACCCTGTACTGTAGATTGGGGGGTGTCTCCACAGTAGCGTTACTCATTAATAAGCCTGGCTGTTTTCGGAGTGTGGCTGAGGGAGGGGAGCGTTTGTTAAAAGGGGCGCCGCAGCCCCGATAATTGATTGCTTTGTAAGTGAACGTGCCTTTAACCTTTGGGAGGTCAGGCCCGGTCAGATGCCATCAGTCCCGGAGGTTTGAACCGCCTCCAGCCATTTGTCTTGTGCCGCTCCATTGTCTGTGGAGCCGATTTGTCGAGCGTGAGATGCTTTAGGTGTTTAGATTACAGGCGGAGTGGGAGAAGAAGAAAAAAAGTGCCACCCCAAACAAAGGGCTCTGCTGGGATCTCCCACTGATCTGCGCGGGCAGGGAGCCAACAACCCAGGGTGCTGAAACTGAAGGGGCCCTGTCTGAAACAGAGCCACATACAACCACAATGGAGGCTGAAGCACACAGCCCAGTGTGGGCCTTGAAACCCAGCCAGCACGAAGCCTGAATGGGAGCCAATGTGAGGTTTGAACCGCTGCCAGAATGGTGACATGAGATAGAGCCAGAATGGTGCCTTGAGACTGAGCTAGAATGGCAATTTGAGACTGCAGGCTTTGGATGTTGCTGCTCTTTTACACAGGGAAACTGGGTTCCCGTGTTGGAGCGGTGAATACCGGAGGCCTTTAAACCACCCTGCTAACCTCCCAGGTATTTAGAGCTGTCATTCATCATGGCTGTAGAGATGCAGGCTGCACTGAGGTGATTTATCATAAAGATTATCAGGGCCTCTGGCCATCGCGTCACTCACACACCGGCATACACACACACACACACACATACACACACGCAGGCAAGCAGCCCACCTATAGGACACCACATAGACAAGGTCACACGCACTGCTACACTCTGACTGGTGTCTCTACGGTCTCTACGATTTATAGATACGGCCACAACTCAGCGTGGTCTATAAAATCCAGATGAATATGGAGAATCCATGGTCTCAGGGCAGAGTCTGAGCTCTCCCTTGACGACTTGTAAAACCGGCCCAGAGGCGGCTCTACCCTGCTAACTCTCATGGCCAGCCTGATAGATGTATTAATTATGGAGACCTTTTTCTTCTTGCTTTTTTGTACATCTTCTCCAAGCCAATTACTCTGAGCCTCTGAACTGTATGTGTTTTGCTACAGAGAGGCAAGGTAATTAAAGATATGGTTCATTCAATCCCACTTTTAATAGAACGATCGTTTAATGTAATAAGATATGAGTGGATCCAAAATAATATAATTTCCTATGAATGAAAGAATCTATATGTGTAATTGTTACTTAATTAGTGAGGGAGACAGGAAGGAGAAGTCCTGTGTGTGTGTGTGCGCGCATGCATGGGTGCTCATGCATGGGTGCGCGTATGGATGCTTGTGCATGTGTATATGTGCATCGTGTGTGATATGCTGGCTTTCTTGTTGATTAGGAGGCTTAATGAGCAGCAGGAGTATGAGAATGGGGGCCAGTGTGGTGATGTGATTTTGACCTCTGACCCTGATTCCTGATTGGGTGTTTATATTGAATTAGACGGTGTTGGATAAACACAGAGACGATCCAATTTCTATCCTTAATACAGTCAACTTCATCAGCTAGTCTTCTTTCTTCACATTGGATGTGACTGAATTTAAATGTGGCTTCTGACCTAAGAAATATGTGTTCTTGCTTGTGTACCCAAAGTATTTGATTGATGGGTCAGTAAATAAAGTGGGCTGAGTAGGGGAAGGGAAAGGGGATACCTAGTCAGTTGCACAACTGAATGCATTCAACCGAAATGTGTCTTCAGCCCAACCCCTCTGAATCTGTGTGTGTGTGTGTGTGTGTGTGTGTGTGTGTGTGTGTGTGTGTGTGTGTGTGTGTGTGTGTGTGTGTGTGTGTGTGTGTGTGTGTGTGTGTGTGTGTGTGTGTGTGTGTGTGTGTGTCACATCAACAGGGCTACAGTGGAGAGGGTCAAAAGTTTCACGTTCCTCTGAGTGCACATCACTGAGGATCTGAAATGGTCCCTCCACACCAACACCCTGGCGAAGAAGGTGCAACAGCTTCTCTTCAACCTCAGGAGGCTGAGGAAATTTTGGCGTGGCCCCTAAGACTACAGATGCACCATTGAGAGCATTCTGTTGGGCTGTTTCACCACCTGGTACAGCAACTGCATCGCCCGCAACCGCAGAGCTCTCCAGAGGGGGGTGCAGTCAGCCTAATGCATCCTTGGGGGCACACTGCCTGCCCTCCAGGTCATCTACAGCACCCGGTGTCACAGGCCAAAGAAATAATCAAGGATCTCAGCCACTCGATCCATGGCCTGCTTACCCTGCTACCATCTAGCAGTTGGAGACAGTACAGGTGCATCAAATCTGGGACCGAAATAATAATAAAAAACAGCTTCTCCAGACTGTTAAACAGCCATCACTAGCCGGCCCCACCCGGTACCCTGCCCTGCACCTTAGACCCTGTTGCTAGCCGGCCCCACCCGGTACCCTGCCCTGCACCTTAGACCCTGTTGCTAGCCGGCCCCACCCGGTACCCTGCCCTGCACCTTAGACCCTGTTGCTAGCCGGCCCCACCCGGTACCCTGCCCTGCACCTTAGACCCTGTTGCTAGCCGGCCCCACCCGGTACCCTGCCCTGCACCTTAGACCCTGTTGCTAGCCGGCCCCACCCGGTACCCTGCCCTGCACCTTAGACCCTGTTGCTAGCCGGCCCCACCCAGTACCCTGCTCTGCACCTTAGACCCTGTTGCTAGCCGGCCCCACCCAGTTCCCTGCTCTGCACCTTAGACCCTGTTGCTAGCCGGCCCCACCCAGTACCCTGCCCTGCACCTTAGACCCTGTTGCTAGCCGGCCCCACCCAGTACCCTGCCCTGCACCTTAGACCCTGTTGCTAGCCGGCCCCACCCGGTACCCTGCCCTGCACCTTAGACCCTGTTGCTAGCCGGCCCCACCCAGTACCCTGCTCTGCACCTTAGACCCTGTTGCTAGCCGGCCCCACCCAGTACCCTGCTCTGCACCTTAGACCCTGTTGCTAGCCGGCCCCACCCAGTACCCTGCCCTGCACCTTAGACCCTGTTGCTAGCCGGCCCCACCCAGTACCCTGCCCTGCACCTTAGACCCTGTTGCTAGCCGGCCCCACCCAGTACCCTGCCCTGCACCTTAGACCCTGTTGCTAGCCGGCCCCACCCAGTACCCTGCCCTGCACCTTAGACCCTGTTGCTAGCCGGCCCCACCCAGTACCCTGCCCTGCACCTTAGACCATGTTGCTAGCCGGCCCCACCCAGTACCCTGCCCTGCACCTTAGACCCTGTTGCTAGCCGGCCCCACCCAGTACCCTGCTCTGCACCTTAGACCCTATTGCTAGCCGGCCCCACCCAGTACCCTGCTCTGCACCTTAGACACTGTTGCTAGCCAGCTACCACCCAGTACCCTGCCCTGCACCTTAGACCCTGTTGCTAGCCGGCCCCACCCAGTACCCTGCCCTGCACCTTAGACACTGTTGCTAGCCGGCCCCACCCGGTACCCTGCCCTGCACCTTAGACACTGTTGCTAGCCGGCTACCATCCGGTACCCTGCCCTGCACCTTAGACACTGTTGCTAGCCAGCTACCACCCGGTACCCTGCCCTGCACCTTAGACACTGTTGCTAGCCGGCTACCACCCGGTACACAACCCTGCACCTTAGACCCTGTTGCTAGCCGGCTACCACCCGGTACACAACCCTGCAACTTAGAGGCTGCTGCCCTAAGTACATAGAGTCATTGAACACTGGTCACTTTAATCATGTTTACACATCGTATGTAGCTACTGCTGTACATACTGTTTGTATTTAAATACTGTAATCTCCATTTATCTCGTTCTAATATTTCTACTACCATACATAGCGTTTTAGTTACACTGTTTATACACATTGCATATTTATTTATTTATATACTAAAGCTCACTATAGACAAAGCTAACTCTAATATATCTACTGCTGTACATATCATTCTTAGTATATATTGTGTAAATATCGTGTGTATATATGTATAGATTGCATTTGGATTACTGTTACAGTGCTACTTGGGTTGTTGATTGGATGCATTCCTACATTTCTTGATTTTGACAAATTTAACAAAACGTTAAATTGTTTTATTATTTGTGTACTTGTTTGACATTTTACTGCATTGTTAAAAGCTAGCAACATAAGTATTTTGCTGCACCCGCTATAACATCTGCTAGACTGTTTACGCGACCAATAAACTTTGATTTGATTTTGATTTGTGTGTGACACACAGCTGTGCCCAGAGGGACAGGGGAAGTGGAGCGCTGCACTTCCTGCGGGAGGGGGGCTTTCTCTCGGCGGGGGTGTGCAGCAGGCGTGCGGACAGCGTCTGCACCCCCACCCCACCCCACCCCCACAGCGCTGCGGGCGAGAGGAACCCCGTGCTCTCCACCCCCGCTAATGTATAATTCATGCTAAGTAGCAATTTTTATGTTTTGCTAGAGGGAGAGAAAAATACAAGAAATTTCAAAATAAGGTTGCCAGTTTTTTTCCCCCAATCCAGAGTTAATTTGCGATACCACACAATTAGTCGACACAGAATCTGAGGATATATGGCTGCCCTAGAGTTGCACCAGTAATAACCAAGGGAGCAAAATTCACCCAATAACTTTGTCCCGAGTGTTTCAAGTCCCTAAAAGTGCCTGATGGAGAGAGTTGCTAACAAGAGTATATGAATCTCTATATGGACTAATGAACCCCAAATGCCCCATGGTAAAAAAAAAAACCTCATATCAGACCAATGACTGTTGGTATCAGACACTTTAACAAACTAAAAAGGAGAGATTCAACTAGGTTTGATGCTCATGTACTACACTATAGATGACAGATGTGTTCTAATCTATGGTATCAAGGACTAGTTACTTTGCTCAGCAACAAAAACAAACAAAAAACTCTTGGGACCTTGAACGGAATCTTCTGCCAAGTTTTTGGCACTATTCTCACTCACGAGGGCCCCAGCCTTCCGAGGGACCGGGGCTTGGTGTGCATCCAACAAAAGCGTCCCCCCAGAATTTCATCTTCAAAACTCACTTTGAATTTGTGTTTGAATTAACACTCGGGCGACGAATCAAAATATGTTGAACGCTAATAATGAGGTCACCTGCTATTGATCCTTAAAATGTTCCAAGGTAAGTCTCCTTGTGTAAAGGGATGTTTACACTGTTGTTTTTTTGAGTGATAGGCCCAGTGATGGACGGTCATTTTGCTGCCCTCTCTCTCTCTCTCTCTCTCTCTCTGAAGAGACTGTACCAGGGCCTGTGCCAAACCCATAATTTTCTCCTGCCAGATATTTCATTAAACTTTTAACTCTTTGCAAGGTAATTCACTTGACATTTCAGGAGAATGGTTTTAACACTACTTATTGTTGCCTCTGCAATTTACTGTCAGATGGACACTTGTCTAATAAATCTCCAAAAGCCATTTAAAGGAAACCTAAAAGGAGTGTCAAATGCTGTGAAAACCATCAATATTTCAGTCCAATAAATTGTATTGTGTGTCTTACAATTAACATTTAAAACCAACAAAGGAGGAAAGTGTTTTATGGCCTTGCGCTGTGTAGGTCCCAGTGGCACCGATTTAATTAAGACCTCCTTGTCTTAATTACTTAATAAGCCTAATTAGTAACATTTCTGGAGAGAGGTATTTGGCTGTAAGTGAGATGAGAATCGGTGGAATTTCCATTTGTCCGTTTGTTATTTCGTTTAAGTCCAAAGTTAATCAAATCAATGTATGTGTGTTGTACAGCTCGGGGAGATGTTTGATCACTGTGGGATTTGTCAGGACCTCCAATCCTGCATTAAACACATACTGCTGTGAATCATGATACATACGGATAAAAAAAAAAAACATAATAATCTAGGCTAATAGCTTGTAAAACCACAGAAAGGGTCTGTGCAGCAGTCGGATCAAGCCTATAACACTGCCGGTGTTTTGTCATTGTTACCTGCCATACATAGACAGATGTGTGGAGGAGAGGGGGTGAGAGGAGGGTGAGGAGTGGCGGCTCGCCGTGTCACTGCGCCGATAAGCAGGGGCCGAACCCACCAATCACATGGTCTGCCGCTGGCACATTCCTGGCCACTTAATTAGGGGTTGTTGGTACCACAGAAGGTGTCACCAACCTTTTCACTGGGAGAACAGATGGTGTCCTTTTTCTGAGGTCCTGCCAATGCCCCACTCTTCCGCGCTCCTGGGAAAATGACCTAACTCAAAGGCAGCTGCTTAGTCCAGCTTGAGTGATTCTTTAGTGACACTTCTATTGAGGACTTAGCAGTGCGTACCACTGCAGAGAGTGGGGAGGGGGGAGACCAAGAGGACTGTATCCCTTACCAGTCATTAGTTCTGTGTTTTTACAATGTTGTGATATATGGAGTTATATTAGGCTTACAAATCCATGTTTCTTAGACACCGACTGCAGAAAGGAAGTGAGGGTCGGACCTCAAAAGTGCGTGACGAGTTCACATTCTGCGTGTGGAATCACCTCCCCCCACCACAACCAGATGGTGTGAATGTCAACAGAGAATTGTCCTGTCCTGGGTAGGACTGTCTGGGGAACAAAAAATGAAAGGGTTCCTCGACAGCTACAAAGAGGGGCCATGGAGAGACTGTGAGGGGAGAGGCCTGAGTCCTAATAGATTAAAAAAAAAGAACAGGAGAGTTGTGAGAGGGCAGAACTTGCCACTGGGGAGTGAAAGGAGATGCAGAGAATCTGAGGCTGCAGATTGGTCTGGAAGGGGGTCAGGGTTTTAACATGCCCCGTGGTGGGTGGACAGAAGATGGCCTGTCACTCATTTGTCAGCTTGACTCAGACTGGGGAACCAGAGGGGTTGAATAGAGCGTATGGGACCATACAGCGCAGGCAGAAAGAATCACAGGGTCACATGACTGTTTTGTTATTGGAGGCTGGGGATATCTAGTTTGCCTGCATATGGTATATCTGTTGATTTTTAGATACATTTTGCGCTTTGTAAGTTTAGTTTTAATGTTAGCTCTTGGGATTTTTCTTTTTCATTCATACCCTTTCGTTTAAGACTTGTGAAAGAAATGCAAATGGTTATACAATAGGAATAATGTTTGTCTGTTTTGCTTTATGATTAATAATTTATTTCAAGAAAGGTGAAAATACATGTATATCAAATTTGGCATAAGTGAAAATGTATGGTAGGAAAAACACATTTTACTCAGGTTTTATGTTATAGTCAGGTGATTCTTCCGATGCGGTGTATTATGTCCCCCCCCCTGTTAGCCGAGGGATCTCATCTGATGGCAGAGTGGGGAGTTTCACTGGAAATAGACTCAGCTCAGTTCAGCTGTAGCATTTTATTGGCGTGGCAGGACATAAACTATGTCATTTTCATCATGTTCTATAGTGGGTAAACCTGTTTCCTACTGCTTTTTCTATCAGATATATGTCTGCACAGTTTTATGGTTGTGGAGTTGGGGCCAACCCTGATCGATCTATTGAAGCTTGGGATTTAATAGCTGCACAGCGCCCGGTTCAGGGCAATGGGGAGGAAGGTATATTTAATCACTAAACAGGAGAAAGGTGACAGGCCCCGGTCGCTAACACTTTCTGTTTTATGAGGGGGAGCAGAAGCACGGCTCACACAGTCACACACTGTGGTGTTAGGACACGATGGATGGAAGACAGGCCTACAATAGCACAATGGGTCTTTGCCATCAAACTTGTTTTTTTTATCCTGAATTTGACTTGTCATACATCAAAGATTAAACCTGCTAGTTGAAGTTTAACTGTTTAAAAGTACTATTGTGTAAATATTGCCCACAGTATTGAAATGAACCCAAATGATCTTGTCCCAGACGACTACAGTCGCTCCCACTCTCTGGCGCTCGACGTCGCCAGTTTATTCATTATTACACACACCTGCCACCATCGTTACGCGCGCCTGGGCTTTATGAGACTCACCTGGACTCCATCACCTTCCTGATTACCTCCCCTATAACTGTCACTCCCTTTGGTTCTTTCCCCAGGCGTTATTGACTCTGTTTCATGTCTATACGCTGCTCGTGTTTCTTGTTTTGTTCTATGTCCTGTTATTTATTTGAATTCACTCCCTGTACTTGCTTCCTGATTCTTAGCGTACACGTTATAAAATAAAGCCTCACCAAAGGGAAGCAACAGGGATTTTTTCTTTTTTTACTGTTGACGTCGGGTCCAAGTGCCGCTGCCGAAGTAGCCGGGGATGCCTCAGCTGGCTCGTCAGGCTTCCATACCTCAGCTGGCTCATCAGGCCTCAGCTGGCTCGTCAGGCTTCCATACCTCAGCTGGCTCGTCAGGCTTCCATACATCAGCCGGCTCGTCAGGCTTCCATACCTCAGCTGGCTCGTCAGGCTTCCATACCTCAGCCGGCTCGTCAGGCTTCCATACCTCAGCCGGCTCGTCAGGCTTCCATACCTCAGCCGGCTCGTCAGGCTTCCATACCTCAGCTGGCTCGTCAGGCTTCCATACCTCAGCTGGCTCGTCAGGCTCCGCATGCTCTGCCGGCTCATCAGGCTCCCATACCTCAGCTGGCTCGTCAGGCTCCGCATGCTCTGCCGGCTCGTCAGGCTTCCATACCTCAGCCGGCTCGTCAGGCTCCGCATGCTCTGCCGGCTCGTCAGGCTTCCATACCTCAGCCGGCTCGTCAGGCTCCGCATGCTCTGCCGGCTCGTCAGGCTCCCATTCCCCTTCTGGCTCGTCAGGCTCCCATACCTCAGTAGAAACGACCGGCTCGCTCCTGGTCATCGGGACAGTCCCTCCGGTCAGCGTCCTGCGGCTGGAGCCGGGCGTCAGGTAGGGGGTACTATCACGTCTACTCCCCCTCTCTGGCACTCGACATTGGCAGTTTATTCATTATTACACACACCTGCCACCATCGTTACGCGCGCCTGCGCTTCATGAGACTCACCTGGACTCCATCACCTTCCTGATTACCTCCCCTATAACTGTCACTCCCTTTGGTTCTTTCCCCAGGCGTTATTGACTCTGTTTCATGTCTGTACGCTGCTCGTGTTTCTTGTTATGTCCTGTTATTTATTGAATTCACTCCCTGTACTTGCTTTCTGATTCTTAGCGTACACATTATAACAGTAGCATGATGAGTTGTGGCAGGTGATTCAGTGGTGGTGATAGTGTGGGATTAGATTCTGTCCATTGAGCCTGTTGTTGCTTTTTGGGGACACAGACGGGGTCCTCAGATAGATAGACAGAGCTGAGAGAGATGTGGGGGTAGAGAGAGAGAAAGATTATTCATGTATTAAATACTTAATATCTATTGCTTTGGCAACCGTAGCAACCATCCATTCATGCCAATAAAGCATTTATTGAATTGAGAGAGTGCAAGAGCGGGGAGATTGGGCAGCAAAATGACGTCAGTCACTGGGCCTATCACTCAATGAACTGACGGAGCGCACATCCCTTTATACAAGGAGACATATCTAGGGAAATGTAAATGATCAATAGAAGGTGACTTTGACTTTTTGTCTCACTAATGAGACCTCCTCATAGAGAGAGAGAGGTCCCCTAACATTTTTGGCACTGGGAGCTTATAGAGCACCATTCACCTGTGCCCTGCCATGCTCTCAGAGCCCTCCTCCCCCTGCCACTGATGCCCCTTCACTTCCACTAAGCTCATGATGTGTCTAACGTTGACGCTGAGGGTGTACAGCGCCTTGCCCACCACCTACGCATATTAAAAGTCAGTAAGTCCTCCGGACCCCCCTGCCAGTCCTCATTCTCTCTTGTCTCTTGCAGTGACGGAAATGGTGGTGGAGAGAGAGAAGTAGAGAGAGAGAGAGATAGAGAGAGAGAGAGGTAGAGCGGTAGAGAGGGGTAGAGGGAGAGAGAGGTAGAGAGAGAGAGAGAGGGGTAGAGAGAGAGAGGGGTAGAGAGAGAGGGGTAGAGAGAGGTAGAGAGAGAGAGAGAGAGGTAGAGAGAGAGAGAGGTAGAGAGAGAGAGGGGTAGAGAGAGAGAGGTAGAGAGAGAGGCCCGTCATCCAAACTAATGACTTTCACTTATTGCAGATTAATGATGGAGCGATGTTAATTACACTACGAGCTCTTTGTCACCCTCTGAGGTTACCACTGGGAATGTTGTGGGAGCGTTACAGCAGCATTCGGCCTAACAACCGTGATTATTACAGCCTTCGTCTCTGGGAGAGAGGGATGGAGAGTTGGAGGATAGAGGGAAAGAGGGGTGGAGAAGTAAGAGAGGGAAAGATGGATGGAGGAGAGACAGAGGCGGAGGGTTTGGTGTGAAGGCAGTCTGGGAGGATAGAGGGGCGTAGGAAAGAGTGATAGATGGGTGGAGGACAGAGGTAAAGAGGAATAGAGGAGAGAGAGAGACGCAGAGAGATAGAGGTGGGTGGGAATAAGGCAGAGCTGTTTAAGGGAAAGCCATTGTGTAGCGACCGCCTGATCGTGGCAGTAAAGAGTGAATAATGGGGCTTGATTACAGTCCATGAACGGCACATCGTTCAGAATCAATCGTCGAGCACAATTACAGGAGCGCCAACAGCAGCCCTCTCTCTCCCCGGACAGAATAGGAAGGGATTGTGTCAGAGGACAACATCATCCTCCTGAAAATGACTTGTTGCCTCCTCGTATGGAACCATTAGAGCAGGTGCACCCACACCCACGAGCATTTCCTTATGCACTTAGGACACACACACACACGCCTTCTAAAAAAGCTTTCACAGTCACCTTAACATGCACATTCACACACCTCACACACCACATAACGCTGCATCAATTAAAGCACATTAGAATAAAATCTACTCCGACAAAGACTGAGTGGTGTCTGTACACATGGACACACAAAAGCAATATATAAGTGATATACCAGATGATACAGATGGTCCTTGTCTCAGGTATGGGTTTGGGGTTCTGGATGCAGGGTTGATGGTGCAGCAGGCCTTACAGTTCCAGGCTGTTGCCCCTCACAGGAAGTGCACACAGGAAGTCCCTCTTGACCCCATCAGGTGCTGTCACAATTCGATAGCATCAATTTAAAAACATATTGGTGCAGAGGAGGGGCAGGAATGCTAAGAATTTATATATGGGACAAGATGTCTATACTTTATGATGTTTTCTGTACTTTGGGAAAACACAAATGAAAAGTAAAGAAATAGTAAAGAAAACAAAACGATTAAAAACAGCCAGGTGAGGTATCTGGCAGCAGGTTTGATTGACAGCTGTGTGGATGGTTGTGATGGTGACTGTTTCTCTGAGGATCCTGCCCTCTGGGGGAGTGGTCAGTGTGAACATCCAATCAGCAGGCTGCTTGGGGACGGACACTGAGGTCAAGACGCTGGAGCATGTACAGGTCAGAAAGACAGGTTCAAATGTTATTACCAGGACACCACTTCCCCTAACTGTGTGTGTGTGTGTGTGTGTGTGTGTGTGTGTGTGTGTGTGTGTGTGTGTGTGTGTGTGTGTGTGTGTGTGTGTGTGTGTGTGTGTGTGTGTGTGTGTGTGTGTGTGTGTGTACGCGCTCGTTTGCTTGCATGCGTTTGTGTCCGTATGTAAATTGAAAAGGTTTTGTTTTTTGTCTGCTTTCTCCTTTCAGAAAGCGTTGGTCAGGGCATCGCTGCAAGTGTGATTGATGGATGTGTTGCCATGGGAATGTGCTGTAAACAGGAGCAGGCTGTCAGTCTTTTAAAGCTCGGCAGCAGCTCACTCTGCAATGTGCCATTGTCACACCAGATGTGCTGTGTGTGATGAACGGGGGCGGGTGGGTGTACACTTCATCTGTTTATTTAAGTCATTCATCTAATACTAATACACCCCTACCTCTCTCTCTGTCTGTATCCTTCTCTCTCAAACATACACACACACAATTGTCCCTTTCTCTTTCCATCACATACTCTCCCTCGCTCTCATACTCAAGCCAGGTGAAGGTGAGTCTCAGCAGTGTGTGTCGTGGTGACCTCTCCATAGCCCTCGGCTGCTGGCCTGAGGAACTGCACCCTGATGAGCGTTCAGTCCTGGGGGGAACATCCTCACGGCGTCTGGACACTCAAGGTTAGCTGCAGTCCTTTACCATGTTTACACCCACAGAGAACTTTAAATTCACCTCACACAGCAAATTCACGAGTGTACATTTAACTCAGAAAGGGTTACATTCATCACTTCGACAGTGTTCATATAAATCATTTTAATCTAGTTAAATGAACACTTTTGAGACTAACCTCAGTCCACGCCAATGTCCCGTGTGTGTGTGTGTGTGTGTGTGTGTGTGTGTGTGTGTGTGTGTGTGTGTGTGTGTGTGTGTGTGTGTGTGTGTGTGTGTGTGTGTGTGTGTGTGTGTGTGTGTGTGTGTGTGTGTGTGTGCATGTGTAGGTCAAATGGGAATCAGGCCTTGTAAACAGTTGGAGGTTTATATATAATTTTTTTAAAGCTGGCAAGAGGAAAGGGACCTCCCCTCCCTACAGACAGACAGACAGACAGACACACACACACACACACACACACACACACACACACACACACACACACACACACACACACACACACACACACACACACACAGACAGACAGACAGACAGACAGACAGACAGACAGACAGACAGACAGACAGACAGACAGACAGACAGACAGACAGACAGACAGACAGACAGACAGACAGACAGACAGACAGACAGACAGACAGACAGACAGACAGTACATACATACACACTCATGTCCTCCTGCAGATTTACTGTCCCCTTTGTGACCAATTACTCAGGCCCAACGCTGTGGAGACACAGAGAAGACAGCAGAGCGACACACAGGCTAGAGTCACAGTGCTCAACACGCATTAACACTGGGAGTTGACGATGCTCGTGTTCCGCCTCGACAACATCCGCTGAAATGGCAGAGTGCGAAATTCAAAATAAATTACTATAAATATTAAACTTTCATACATTCACAAGTGCAAAATACCAAATTAAAGGTGTACTTCTAGCCATCATGTCAGATTTCCAAAAGGCTTTACAGCGAAAGCACACCATGCAATTATGTTAGGTAAGTGCCTAGTCACAAAAACCATACAGCTATTTTCCAGTCACGTTCGTCGTAACGAGGAGACCAAGGCGCAGCGTGATGAGAACAAACTAAACAAACTAACAAAACAATAAAACGAACATGAAGCTATAAACACTTTTGCTGACACAGGCAACTATACATAGACCATAACCCATAGATAAACCAAGGAATATGGCTCCCTAAATATGGTTCCCAATCAGAGACAACGATAAACAGCTGCCTCTAATTGAGAACCAATCTAGGCAACCATAGACAATACAAAAACTAAACACACCACCCTTGTCACACCCTGACCAAACCAAATAATAAAGAAAACAAAGATAACTAAGGTCAGGGTGTGACATCATGTTACACAATAGATGTATGTTTTGTTCGGTAAAGTTAATATTTATATCCAAAAATCTCAGTTTATATTGGCGTGTTATGTTCAGTAATGTTTTGCCTCGAAAACATCCGGCGAATTTGCAGAGAGCCACATCAATTTACAGAAATACTCATCATAAACTTTGATGAAAGATAGAAGTGTTATGCATAGGATTAAAGTTAAACTTCTCCTTAATGCAACCGCTGTGTCAGATTTCAAAAAAAGCTTTATAGCAAAAGCACACCATGCAATAATCTGAGTACAGCGGCGAGCCACCAAAACAAGCCATGTTGTGGAATCAGTAAAAGTCACAAATAGCGTTATAAATATTCACTTACCTTTGATGATCTTCATTGGAATGCACTCCCAGGAATCCCAGTTCCACAATAAATGTTTGTTTTGTTCGATTAAGTTAATCTTTATGTCCAAATACATCCTTTTTGTTTGCGCGTTTAGTTCACTAATCCAAATGCACAAGGCGCGAACACAGATGAAAAGTCCAAATTTGCATTGAAGTTTGTAGAAACATGTCAAACGATGTATATAATCAATCTTTAGGATGTTTTTATCATAAATCTTCAATAATGTTTCAATCGGACAATTCCTTTGTCTTTAGAAATGAAAGGGAACGGAGCTAGTGCTCACGGCCGTGCGCGATCCACAACTCAAGGCTTTCAGCCAGACCCCTGGTTGAAACAGCTCTTATTCGCTCCCCTTTCACAGTAGAAGCCTGAAACAATGTTCTAAAGACTGTTGACATCTAGTGGAAGCCTTAGGAAGTGCAATCTGACCCCATTTACACTGTATATTGGATAGGCAATCACTTGAAAAACTACAAACCTCAGATTTCTCACTTCCTGGTTGGATTCTTATCCTCACAGACATCATTCAAACAGTTTTAGAAACTTCAGAGTGTTTTCTATACAAATCTACTAATAATATGCATATCTTAGCTTCTTGGCCTGAGTAGCAGTCAGTTTACTCTGGGCACACTTTTCATCCGAACGTGAAACTACTTCCCCTTCCCCAAAGAGGATTTATTAACACACTGCTAATCAGCAAACACAGCACACAACACAACTCTTGCCCTTAACTTACAGCAGCTTACTGTAAATCAGCCGACAGACAACACATAATGTTTGTATGCACACAAACAACACACACACACTACACACATTTACAGTAAACATGAACACAAATATGAATACAACGCACACTTTGCACTAGACCACAGAGAGAGGGATGCCTTAAGACACAGACTAGGTGAGGATTTAACACAGCTATCTCCTGTATCAGTGTTTTACTCAAGGACAGAGGAGGGTGTGGAGGAGGCTGGAGGGCTGTTTCTGGCAGGACTGGAGATAGTCTTTATTGATTTGTCATGATGACAATTGTCAAAGAACATGGTGGTGAAAGAGCGAGATGGAATTGAAAGAGAAAAAGGAAGGCTCCGCGCCGTGACCTTCCAGCACGCTGAAGGATATCACCGCAGGGCAGTAAACGCTGTAAGACATGGTAGACTCTCTCTTTCTCTATGAGCTCACACTCTCTCCCCCCCTTTTTTTCTCATCGTTTGAGCACATTCTCTCTCTTTGAGCTCTCTCTTTTTCTGTCTCCACTCTCTATATACTCTACACTGTCTCTCTCTCTCTCTCTCTCTCTCTCTCTCTCTCTCTCTCTCTCTCTCTCTCTCACCCTCTCTCTCTCTCTCTCTCTCTCTCTCTCTCTCTCTCTCTCTCTCTCTCTCTCTCTCTCTCTCTCTCTCATGCTCTCTCACCCCCTCTCTCTCTCTCTCTCTCTCTCTCTCTCTCTCTCTCTCTCTCTCTCTCACCCCCCCTCTCTCTCTCTCTCTCTTCCTCCTTTCTCTCTCTCAACCTGCACAACCTGTCTGTAACTCGTCTGTAATAGCCCAGAGGAGGCAGAGGAAGCTGGCTGGTTTGTTTACACTGGAGTGGGAACATTAGTGTACATGAATATATCCCGGCTCAGTAGAACACTGTTGCCCTTCTGCAGTGTGAAACTGAGGTAACGTCACATAGGAAATGAAAAGTACAGTATGACAATTTAGACCCAATTGCTTTGTTTAGTGTTGGTTTCTACAACAATAAAGACCAGTACCCATGCACACACACACACACTGGCACATTGATATCGAACACATATACACACACAGACCGACAAACACACACACACCCCTGCTTAACCTCCTCTGGCTCACAACTGCCCCCTCTCTGCCCACTCAGCACACCACAGCCCCTGGTGCCCACACGGATGGCATGGTAGCATGGCATCGTAGCACTATGGCTCGGCTTCAGAGTTTTTCGAGGAGAGGTCCCTAATTCCCAGTCGACTGAATAGAGCTGGGATAGAGAACTAACTGCTAGAGTAATACAATAAGTGTGTTTAGCCTACAACAGTGTGGCTGTCATGGCTGACAGATGATGTACAGTGCCTTCAGAAAGTGTGAAGACCCCTGGAATTTTTCCACATTTTGTTATGCCTTATTCTAATATTGATTTCCCTCATCAATCTACACACAAATCCCCATAATGCCAAAGCAAAACAGGTTTATAGACATTTATTGATCATTTATTTTAATTTTAAATGGAAACTGAAATATAACATTTACATAAATATTCACGCACTTTGCTCGGTACTTTGTTGAAGCACCTTTGCAGCGATTACAGCATTGAGTCTTGTTGGGTATGACGCTACAAGCTTGGCACACATGTATTTTGGGAGTTTCTCCCATTCTTCTCTGCAGATCCTCTCATGCTCTGTCAGGTTGGATGGGGAGCGTTGCTGCACAGCTGTTTTTAAGTGTTAATCGGAATGGCCGATTAGTTAGGGCCGATTTCAAGTTTTCATAACAATCGGTAATTTGCATTTTTGGACACCGATCATGGTCGATTACATTGCACTCCACAAGGAGACTGCGTGGCAGGCTGCCTACCTGTTATACGAGTGCAGTAAGGAGCCACGGTAAGGTGCTAGCTAGCATTAAACATATCTTATATTATATATATTATATTATATTATTATAAAACAATCAATCTTAACATAATCACTACACATGGTTGATGATATTACTAGTTTATCTAGCTTGTCCTGCATTGCATATAATCGATGCGGTACCTATTAATTTATCATTGAATCATAGCCTACTTCGCCAAACGGTGATTTAACAAGTGCATTCACGAAAAAAGCATTGTCATTGCACCAATGTGTACCTAACCATAAACATCAACACCTTTCTTAAAACCAATACACAAGTATATATTTTTAAACCTGCATATTTAGTTAATATTGCCTGCTAACATTAATGTATTTTAACTAAGGAAATGGTGTCACTTCTCTTGGGTTCTGTGCTACAGAGTCAGGGTAATATGCAGCAGCTTGGGCCGCCTGGCTCGTTGCGAACTGTGTGAAAACTATTTCTTCATAACAAAGACAGCCAACTTCGCCAAACGGAAGTTTGATTTAACAAAGGCGTCTTTTCGAAAAAAGCACAATCGTTGCACGAATGTACCTAACCATAAACATCAATGCCTTTCTTAAAATCAATACACAGAAGTTTAAATTTAGTGCATATTTAGTTAAAAGAAATCCAGGTTAGCAGGCAATATTAAACTAGGGAAATTGTGTCACTTCTCTTGCGTTCATTGCACGCAGAGTCAGGGTATATGCAACAGTTTGGGCCGCCTGGCTCGTTGCAAACTAATTTTCCAGAATTTTTCGTAATTATGACATAATATTGAAGGTTGTGCAATGTAACAGGAATATTTAGACTTATGGATGCCACCCGTTAGATAAAATACGGAACGGTTACGTATTTCACTGAAAGAATAAACTTTTTGTTTTCGAAATGATAGTTTCTGGATTTTACCATATTAATGACCGAAGGCTCGTATTTCTGCATGTTATTATGTTATAATTAAGTCTATGATTTGATATTTGATAGAGAAGTCTGACTGAGCGGTGGTAGGCACTAGCAGGCTTATAAGCATTCATTCAAACAGCACTTTCGTGCGTTTGCCAGCAGCTCTTCGGTGTGCTTCAAGCATTGAGCTGTTTATGACTTCAAGCCTATCAACTCCCGAGATTAGGCTGGTATAACCGATGTGAAATGCCTAGCTAGTTAGCGGGGTGCGCGCTAATAGCGTTTCAATTGGTGACGTCACTCGCTCTGAGACCTTGAAGTAGTTGTTCCCCTTGCCCTTCAAGGGCCGCCGCTTTTGTGGAGCCATGGGTAACGATGCTTCAAGGGTGGCTGTTGTCGATGTGTTCCTGGTTCGAGCCCAGGTAGGGGCGAGGAGAGGGACGAAAGCTATACTGTTACACTGGCAATACTAAAGTGCCTATAAGAACATCCAATAGTCAAAGGTTAATGAAATACAAATGGTATAGAGATAAATAGTCCTATTATTCCTATAATAACTACAACCTAAAACTTCTTACCTGGGAATATTTTATTTTATTTAACCAGGCAAGTCAGTTAAGAACACATTCTTATTTTCAATGACGGCCTGGGAACAGTGGGTTAACTGCCTGTTCAGGGGCAGAACGACAGATTTGTACCTTGTACCTTCCGGTTACTAGTCCAACGCTCTAACCACTAGGCTACGCTGCCGCCCCAATATTGAAGACTCGTGTTAAAAGGATCAACCAGCTTTCATATGTTCTCATGTTCTGAGCAAGGAACTTAAACGTTAGCTTTTTTACATGGCACATATTGCACTTTTACTTTCTTCTCCAACACTTTGTTTTTGCATTATTTAAACCAAATTGAACATGTTTCATCATTTATTTGAAAAATCATAATCAGTCAACCTCTACTCCAAAGATGTTTTATTGGGTTCAAGTGCAGGCTCTGGCTGGGCCACTCAAGGACATTCAGAGACTTGTCCCGAAGCCACTCCTGCGTTGTCTTGGCTGTTTGCTTAGGGTCGTTGACCTGTTGGAAGGTGAACCTTTGCCTCAGCCTAAGGTCCTGAGCACTCTGGAGCAGGTTTTCATCTCCTTGTCCCTACCGCTGAAAAACATCCCCACAACATGACGCTGCCACCGCCATGTTTCACCATAGGGATGGTGCCAGGTTTACTCCAGATGTGATTCTTGGTATTCAGGCCAAAGAGTTCAATCTTGGTTTCATCAGACCAGAAAATGTCTCATGGTCCGAGAGTCCTTTAGGTGCCTTTTGGCAAACTCCAAGCGGGCTGTCATATGCCTTTTACTGAAGAGTGGCTTCTGTCAGAGTGACCATCAGGTTCTTGGTCACCTCTCTGACCAAGGCCCTTCTCGCCCGATTGCTCAGTATGGCCGGGCGGCCAGCTCTAGGAACAGTCTTGGTGGTTCCAAACTTCTTTCATTTAAGAATGATGGAGGCCACTGTGTTTTTAGGGTTCTTAAATGTTGCAGAAATGTTTTGGTACCCTTCCCCAGATCTGTGCCTCGACACAATCCTGTCTCTGAGCTTTACGGACAATTCCTTTGACCACATGGCTTGTTTTTTGCTCTGACGTGCACTGTCAACTGTGGGACCTGATATAGACAGGTGTGTGCCTTTCCAAATCATGTCCAATCAATTTAATTGTTTTATTTTATTTTATTTAACCTTAATTTAACTAGGCAATTTACCACAGGTGGACTTCAATCCAAATATATTTTTATTTGTATTTTTATAAATATGCAAAAAGGCCTAAAACCCTGTTTTCGCTTTGTCATTATGGGGTATTGTGTGTAGATTGATGAGGAAAACAATACATTTCATCTGTTTTATAATAAGGCTGTGACGTAACAAAATGTGGAAAAAGTCAAAGGGTCTGAATACTTTCCGAAGGCTCTGTATATACTAATAATACTAATACAATCTCTGGTGGCACATCTGAATTCCCTCCTTCTATGCCCCCAAAAGAACCCAAATAATTCCTACATAAACACAAATGGCATACAAACAGTTATAAAGTAGATACATGTACTGCAAAATACATTCAAATACACATTCATTCTCACAAGCACACAAACACTCACTCTGGCCCAAGGTGGATTTCTAAAGGTGCATGCATTTGCATGCATTTGCATGTATAATTAGTTTGGGGAGATCAAGCGATCCAACCGCCCCTTTGTGATTATTTATTTTTCTTTTTTGGGGGGAGCGGCCCTCCCTGTGAATATCGCCCACTGGCACCGCATCGCAGATGGTCGGGCTGAGGGCACCCTGTGGGCACAGGGTACCACTGAGTGTGTGTGTATATGTGCCCGCACTTGCGTGTGTATTTGTGTGTATGCATTTGTGGCGTGTGTGTGTGTGTGGGGGTGGGGGGGGGCTCCCAGCGTGCTGAGCGGCCACCGTGGCCCTGTTGTGGATGATTTATGCATTAGAGGGAGCAGAGAGAAGCTCAGGTTCAGCCAGAACCTCCAGTCTCACACACTGCTGGTCCCCCGTTGCTTTACATATGTAAGCCCAGCAAGACTTCTGCTGGCATCCTCCAAAGCACCCCCCTCCCTCTCTCGCTCTCTCTCTCTCCCTCTATCTCTTTTACTCAATCACACACTTTCTCTGTGTATATATGTATATTTCTCTCCTTCTCTCTGTCTTACTCTTCCTCATTTTTCACACCTTGTCTTTCACTCACACGCGGTTCTTCTTCTCTTGTCTTTTTAGTCTTTCCTACCCTGTCTTACTCTTGATCTCCAGCAATCAACTACTTCTTGGTCTATCTATCACTTATGATCTCTGATGCTTCATCTCTAATCTCCTTGTCTCTATGTACCCTTTACCTCTCTACATCTTTGTAATCTCCCCCCACTCCGACCTGGGTTAAGTACAGGTAAATGGAATGTAATACCCGTTTTATGCACTTTTCTCTCTGTGCGTATTCGGATCTTGAACTTAAGCATGAGAATAGTGTGCTATTCACCTGCTATTCGTTTTGGGTGGAGATGGAATAAATGAAGGTGTGGCGGAGGTGTGTCTACAGACAGGCCTATTCTGACCTTGACTTAGTTCCCTAATATTCCAACACCTTTACGCACAAGGAGACCGTGAATAAGGTCTAGCCAATCTACCGGTTCCAAGTGGAAAGAGCATCTACTTTATTTTTTTCCGATAGAAATATCATCATTCTCCATGCACTGTAATTTACCATTTGAGAGAGCTATTGATAAGAACTAGGTAAATGAGTAATCTATATGGATAAGGGAATTGTGTATATATATTACACTTGTTTTAAATATATTTTACCTTATAATCGCTGGAGATAAATGTGAAATCAGTCATATGCAGCAAACGGAAGCATATCTACATATCAACTTCCCCACAGTAAAGTTTATGAAATGCTGCGCCAACATGCAGTTATCATGTTAAATATTAGCCACTATCAGTATCAACCTTCAGTAGGCCTAATAAGAACACATATTCAACTGCCAATTTACTGTTAGTTCCCTTTGGCTGGTATAGCCTACATTATCATTCCATTTAATGACATTGTTTAGTTTACCTGCGTTTGCT
This sequence comes from Oncorhynchus keta, assembly GCF_023373465.1. Classification (NCBI taxonomy): domain Eukaryota; kingdom Metazoa; phylum Chordata; class Actinopteri; order Salmoniformes; family Salmonidae; genus Oncorhynchus; species Oncorhynchus keta. The sequence goes on from NC_068451.1 coordinate 1,808,036, forward strand.
TCCTCTGCACAAGCTGTCACGGACATGTGGTTGTTGCTGAGGATCATTAGTAGCAGTTGATAATATAAAAAAAGACATGTAAGCTAATTGAATCTAATCGTTATGGAGCAAAGCACAGACCAAGCCATTACAGTTGGAACCCGACACAATGGTCAATGCTTGGCTGTGTCATCACACAGTTACTGCAGGCAATAGACGAGGGTATAGCCTACTATTGTACACTATTCTCTCTATTATAATTCTATGTACACTAATCTTCCAACATTACCTTGGGTTAAAGAACGGAATGTGGCAATATTCAGAATTAATCAAACCACTGATTTCTTTCTTTCCTGCATTAAGGCTCGACAAACCTGTTTTTTCATGATTCATAACTACTTTCCTAACCAAATATGCATATAGTTAGATGGCTTTCTTTCATTGATGCCTCACATTCTGAATATATTCTATTGAGTCTGTCGACAAAACTCCAACTAAAAGGTACACCGTATTTAAAGGGATGGCTTAAGATACACATTTTGTTACGTTACAGCCTTATTCTAAAAGAGATCAAGTTAATTGTTTTCCTCGTCAATCTACAAACAATGCCCCATAATGACAAAGCAAAAACAGGGTTTTAGATATTTTTGCACATTTATTAAAAATAATAAACTGAAATACCTTATTTATATAAGTAATCCGACCCTTTGCTATGAGACTCGAAATTGAGCTCATGTGCATCCTATTTCCATTGAACATTCTTGAGATGTTTCTACAACTTGATTGGAGTCCACTTGTGGTAAATTCAATTGATTGGACATGATTTGGAAAGGCACACACCTGCCTATATAAGGTCCCACAGTTGACAGTGCATGTCAGAGCAAAAAACAAGCCATGAGGTCGAAGGAATTGTCCATAGAGCTCAGAGACAGGATTGTGTCAAGGCACAGATGTGAGGAAGGGTACCAAAACATTTCTGCAGCAATGAAGGTCCCCTAAGAACACAGAGGCCTCAATCGTTCTTAAAAGGAACACGTTTGGAACCACCAAGACTCTTAGAGCTGGCCGCCCGGCCAAACTGAGCAATCGGGGGAGAAGGGCCTTGGTCAGGGAGGTGACCAAGAACCCAATGGTCACTCTTACAGAGCTCCAGAGTTCCTCTGTGGAGATGGGAGAACCTTCCAGAAGGACAACCATCTCTACAGCATTCCACCAATCAGGCTTTTGTGGTAGAGTGGCCAGACGGAAGCCACTCCTCAGTAAAAGGCACAAGACAGCCCATGTGGAGTTTGACAAAAGGCACCTAAAGGACTCTCAGACCATGAGAAATAAGATTGGCCTGATGAAATCAAGATTGAACTCTTTGGCCTGAATGCCAAGCGTCACGTCTGGAGGAAAACTTGCACCATCCCTACGGTGAAGCATGGAGATGGCAGCATCATGCTGTGGGTATGTTTTTCAGCTGCGGGGACTGGGAGACTAGTCAGGATCAAGGGAAAGATGAATGGAGCAATGTACTGAGAGATCCTTGGTGAAAACCTGCTCAGGACTGGGGTGGAGGTTTAACTTCCAACAGGACAACGACCCTAAGCACACAGCCAAGACAACGCAGGAGTGGCTTCGGGACAAGTCTCTGAATGTCCTTGAGTGGCCCTGCCAGAGCCTGGACTTGAACCCGATAAAACATATCTGGAGAGACCTGAAAATAGCTATGCAGCACAAGAAAATCCAGAGGTTCAATAACATTTATTCAGCGTGGAAGGGAACCACGCTTGCAAAGCCCATTACGCACCCTCATGCGTAAGTCTGAATACCAACTACTGAGAAGTGCGTAGGAAAGGCGAGTGTAAGAAAGGCGGAAATCTGGACCTAGGTGGCCTAGGCGCCTTTGTTTCTTATAATGTAGCTGTTTGTCACTCTGTTTTGTCTCAAAGTATTAGTTAATTATATTGCCTCTCACTTTCCTTTGTTTCTCTTACATATACAACGTAAAGTGCCATTTCACGTATTTTTCAATATTTTTAATACACAAATACTAGTCCCATAACATTTGTACAGACAACAGGGGATTACGACGTTTGACATTTACAGCAAATCCAACAAAGAATCTCTTGTTAGACACAGACAGACCACACAAACAAACCAATCAGATATACTGATCATCACCTATAAATCATCAAACATAGTTCCATATCCATACGATCTATGATTGTGATGTTATAAATATGTTTTTGCATAAAGTCACACATAAAGTGCCCTGTCAGGGAAATAAAAGTGAATAGAATTTTATTTAATTAAAATTGAAATGCAATTGAATTGATTGCAATTTGGGTTTCCATTTCACCTGTGAGACTATTGGTGTCAGAAAGCGATCCGGCTCTACATTACAGCATGGTCTCCTCTCTCTCCTTTCAGCCATGGACGGCCGGCTATCGACCCACCTGTGGCATCACACTGTTTGTTTACCAACAACAAATCAATGCTGCGCTCAGCTGGGGGCTGCTGGGAATGGTCTCTGTTCCCCTCACATACTCACTCAACACACACACACACACACCGTCAACACACAAAAACACAGCCAGTGTGGTCAATGCCACACAAATTGACTGGGCTATAATGTGTTGGACTATCTGTGAGTGTTTGACTTATTGTTGCCTTAAGGGCCTAGTACCTGACAATACATGTGTATCTTTACACACATTCGACAGAGTGCTACGGTGAAGATAGGTCTATTAAGATTAGATTAAAGGAATTCTGTAAAGACATCAAACTAAATGCTGTAAAGAAATGCTTGTTTATATATACTGAACAAAAATATAAACACAACATGTAAAGTGTTGATCCCATGTTTCATGAGCCGAAATAAAAGATCCCCACATTTTTACAAATGCACAAAAACCTGATTTCTCTAAAATGTTGCGCACAAATTTGTTTACATCCCTGTAAGTGAGTATTTCTTCTTTGCAAAGATAATCCATCCACCTGACAGGTGTGGCATATCAAGAAGCTGATCAAACAGCATAATCATTACACAGGTGCACCTTGTGCTAGGGATGATAAAAGGCCACTCTAAAATGTGAAAAAACAAATTCTGATTGGCTGGGTCTGGCTCACCCAACTGGGTGGGTTGGGCCCCTGACCAGTCCTGTAAAATCCATAGATTAGGGCCTCATTTAATTATTTCAATTGGCTGATTTCCTTCAATGAACTGTAACTCAGTAAAATCTTTGAAATTGTTTCATGTTATATTTTTGTTCAGTATAAATAAAATGTTTCTGTGTGTAAAGTGTTGATATTAGTTTGTGTATGTAACAGTGCTGTGTCCCGGACCCCCAGGTGACAGACAACAAGGGGACAGTGGGCCCCTGTGTGAGGGTTAGCTCAGAGGAGGCAGCGGGAGCCCTCCTTAGTGTCACGCTTCTCCTCTACGGCACCTCCAACCCACACAGCAGCCTACACGGTACAGGCATCTGTGTGTGTGTTTGTGTATGTGTGTGCGTCATTCTGTCTGCCTGTCCGTCCGTCCGTTTGTTTTTCTGTTCTTGCGTTCGTCAGTCTGTCTGCTCTCTATCACCCATCATGAAAGTCTCTCTCTCCTCATACCAACTGTGAGTCCACTCCCATTTCCCCACTGCTGTACAGTGACTGTTGTGAAGTCAGTTCTACAGCACGTCTCTCTCCCTCTTATCCGTCTCTTCAACCTCTCCCCTCCCTCCTCCCCTCTGTGATAACTGCAGTCATTTCTCTTGGCCGCTGCGGCAGGTGGTGACCAGGGGAAGTCTGATGTGTAATTACTGAGTGACCCCGGCTGACCCCTGGAGCCCCCCTCCTCAGTGTGTATCAGCTCCCAGTGCCCTCACACACACACACACACACACACACACACACACACACACACACACACACACACACACACACACACACACACACACACACACACACACACACACACACACACACACACACACACACACACACACATACAGTTGAAGTCGGAAGTTTACATACGCCTTAGCCAAATACATTTAAACTCTGTTTTTCACAATTCTTGACATTTAATCCTAGTAAACATTTCATGTCTTAGGATCACCACTTTATTTTAAGAATGTGAAATGTCAGAATAGTAGTAGAGGGAATTATTTATTTCAGCTTTTATTTATTTCATCACATTCCCAGTGGGTCAGAAGTTTACATACACTCAATTAGTATTTGGTAGCGTTGCCTTTAAATTGTTTATAACTTGGGTCAAACGTTTTGGGTAGCCTTTTTTTTTGGCCCATTCCTCCTGACAGAGCTGGTGTAACTGAGTCAGGTGTGTAGGCCAGCTTGCTCGCACACGCTTTTTCAGTTCTGCCCATACATTTTCTATGGGATGTATGCTTGGGGTCAATGTCCATTTGGAAGACCCATTTGTGACCAAGCTTTAACTTGCCATCTATATTGTGAAGTGCACCAGTCCCTCCTTCAGCAAAGCACCCCCACAACATGATGTTGTCACCCCCGTGCTTCACGGTTGGGATGTTGTTCTTCGGCTTGCAAGCCTCTCCCTTTCTCCTCCAAACATAACAATGGTCATTATGGCCAAACAGTTCTATTTTTGTTTCATCAGACTAGAGGACATTTCTCCAAAAAGTACGATCTTTGTCCCCATGTACAGGTGCAAACCGTAGGCTGGCTTTTTTGTGGTGGTTTTGGAGCAGTGGCTTCTTCCTTGCTGAGTGGCCATTCAGGTTATGTTGATATAGTTATGTTGACTCGTTCTACTGTGTACCTGTTTCTTCCAGCATCTTCACAGGGTCCTTTGCTGTTGTTATGGGATTGATTTGCACTTTTCGCACCAAAGTACGTTCATCTCTAGGAGACAGAACGCGTCTCTTTCCTGAGCGGTATGACGGGTGCGTGGTCCCATGGTGTTTATACTTGCGTACTCTTGTAAGTGAAATAATCTGTCTGTAAACAATTGTTGGAAAATGGAGATGTCCTATCTGACTTGTCAAACTATAGTTTCTTAACAAGAAATGTGTGGTGGTTGAAAAACGAGTTTTAATGACTCCAACCCAAGTGTATGTAAACTTCCGACTTCAACTGTACACACACACACACACACACACACACACATTCACACACGCACACCAGGCCGTTCAGGCCAGGGGCTGTGTTTAATAGGTAGAAGCTGGTGTTGTGACGGAGACACGTAAAGCCGTTTCATAGCCCACCACTTCTTTTGTTCCCACTCTCTCTCTTCCTCCCTCCCTCCTCACTCTCTATCCATCTCTTCATTCCTGGATCTAGCTGTAGGTCATGCTGTTAGTCCATCTGCTGTCCGTGTGAAGACACACTTTGAACTAGGAACGCAAACACAACAAGCTCTCAGTCTCACTGCATAATTAGACATTTATCCATGTTTCTCAAAACGTCAAATTTCGAAGTTGCTCCAAACGTCAACTTTAGATGGTCAAAGTTTTTGGATAGGGTTAAAACAGTACGTTTAGGCAGTCATTCCGAATGGCTACGTTAAGGGTTTGGGATAAGTTTAAAACAAAACCATTCAAAACGAGTGACAGGCAATGGGATCAAACACGCAACCTTCCAATCCAGTCATGGGATTATGCCCATCCGCTACCCTCATTCACAATAGCCTTGCAAAACCCAAGCCTCTTTGATGATAACAGCGCTCACTGTTGCACCTAGTGGCTGATTTGGAAAGTATTTCCTGACGTCCCCGAGACATGAATAGACCTCCAATTTGGAAGTCACTCTTGAGCGATCTGCCTGCGCAAACACTTGCAGACTGAAAACATACTTTTATGAACACATACACAAAAACACATTCACACACACACACACACATCCACACACACGCACACAAACACACGAAAGCACAGATACTCACAAAATACACACACATCTCTATCCAGTTCCATCACCAAGGATATCATAGAGTTGTACATTTGCAGTGAATTTGAGGGCTTTCCAAGTGTGACTCGAATCTGCAACCCTGTGCCTGTCAGTCCAACAGCTAACCTCTTGATGAGATTGTTGGTGTTAAAGATGCTACAATAGACCATCATTACAGCCATCATTAGGTATAGTTAACTATTAGTCGGTGCCACTCAATACAGTCATACTTCGTGTGTGTGTGTGTTCCCTCTGTACAGTATGCTGCTCTGTTAAGACAACAGGTATGTTGCTGCATACTTCCATGTGTAGGATGAAACCAGCTAGATGATGTCTTTGTGATTTTGCTGTCTGGGTGTTTCTGCTTGTGTTTCACTCTCACTGCGTGCTTGTTGTGTGTTGTAAGGGAAAGTAAATTGCTGTGATTATGTGGCAGTAATTGAACAGGGACGGTGTGTTTAATTGAGTTGTTTGTCCCTGATGTTCCTCTATAGTAGCAGCTCTGCGCTAGTGACAAGTGTGCTGTGTGTGTGTGTGTGTGTGTGTGTGTGTGTGTGTGTGTGTGTGTGTGTGTGTGTGTGTGTGTGTGTGTGTGTGTGTGTGTGTGTGTGTGTGTGTGTGTGTGTGTGTGTGTGTGTGTGTGTGTGTGTGTGTGTGTGTGTGTGTGTGCGCGTGTGCGTGCGTGTGTGTGTGGGAGATGCTTTACTGTTTGTTGGTTTACTGCATTTTTAAGCCATTTAAATATGTTTGTGTTGTTCTTTAGCTTTTTGTACAATAGGCTACTGTATGTGTTTTGTTGTGTCTGTAAGGCTTTAGGCCGTTATGTTATTCTTGGTTGGGTGTGTGAGTGTTTGTGTACGTGCACAAACGTGTGCTTATGCGCCCGTGCATACACATGCATGTGTGTGTATTTGTATAGGCACTGGCTCTCTATCTGATATGCCTCCTGGGTTCTCTCACCCAAATCAAATGGTAGGAAACATCCATTTCACCACTCTCCCCTCTCTTCTTATCTACTCCTCCCCTGTCTCTCAAGGCTCTTCTATCCTTCTCCCCCTCCTCCTCTTCTAGTCTACCTTCCTCTTCTCCTCCCCACCAGCTCCTCTCTTCCTCCTCCTCCTCCTGTCTCTGTCTCTCTCCTCCTCCTCCCCCTCCTCCTGTCTCTGTCTCTCTTCTCCTCCTCCCCCTCTCCTCTCCCTGCTCTCTCTGTGGAGGTGTGATTACCCTCCTCCCCTGAACAGTGGTGATCTGAGCATCTGTATGTGTGTCTGTCTGCGTGCGTGCTTGTGCGCGCGCGTTTGTGTGAATGTGCGTGCGTGCGTGCGTGCGTGCGTGCGTGTGTGTGAGCAATGGTGATCTGAGCATCCTGGCGCTGGGCATTGTGCAGAGCGATTCATGGGCCACGTCTCCAGATGAATGCCTCCATTCACAATTACACCCTCTCCATTAGACACTGCCTCCACTGTGTCGGAACGCCTTGTTGTCTTCTTTTTTTCCCCATTAAAAAAAAGCAATTAAATCTGGACAAAACAAGCCAGGATGGAACGGTGTACCTGAGAACAGCAAGGGCCGAATCTTTAACTGTCACAATCAGTCTCATAACCTGCACCCTTTAGTCATACACATGTATGCATAATATACGTTCTTGTACATATGTATGTTTGTGTGTTTGTGTGTCAATTTTATAGGCACGCACACAAGCATACTCTCTCTCTCTCTCTCTCTCACCCGCAAAGCACGCATGCATGCACTCACACACACAAGTATAAGCACACATACAACATTATGATGTTCTGTGCACCCCCCTCCCTTTTTTTCACTCTCTTAGAGCCCCTGCAGAGTTTTTTGTCCATGGGGGCATACCACCCGGTCCCTCGGGCGGGGCTGTACGTCTGGGACAGGGACCCACTTCAAGACCTGATCCAGTGGGCCTTTGAGCTAGAAAGAGACAGGAAGGTGGGCACTGATGACATCCCCGTCCCGCGCCAACGCAAGGTATACAGCACACGCACGCACACATACACACACACACACACACATTTGCACACACTGGCACATACACACAATCATTCTCGCGCACACACACGTACACATTACACACAGTGATTTACTATTACAATAAATCACTGGCGCCGCCTAATTTCCTATGGATTTCAATTTCCCCTGGACAAATCTGCATTGATCAACTTCAGGTGTAAGGATGTGCCAGGCGTTGCTCACGTTGACAGAGTGACGAATGGCTTTCAAGCAACTGCGCGCGTCTACGTGTGTGTGTGTGTGTGGAGTAGTGTTACCTCACTTTGAATGTTGTTTTGTGTGTTGGTGGTTCATGATTACCGTCATTTACAAAATATACATTATAGTATGAGGCCACAGATTGCACTGTTTATTATTCAATGGAAATTCAAAGGCAATGTACTTGAAAGGGGATACCTAGTTAGTTGCACAACTGAATGCATTCAACCCAACCCCTATGAATCAGAGAGGTGTGGGGGGGGGGGCTGCCTCAATCGATGTCATCAGCGCCCAGGGAGCAGTTGTTGTTGGGGGTTAACTGCCTTGCTCAAGGGCACTTGCTTACTCAGGGATTCAAACCAGCAACTTTTCAGTTACTGGCCCAATGCTTTACCAGGTGTCTTTCATGCCTTTCTGTCGGTAGCCAGTCACAGTGGGAGACAACCTTAGCTTTCCATTAGTGAAGTATGTTTCAGTCTAAACTGTCAGTCAGTGTAGATGGCCCACGTTTTCTATCTGTGTTCTAGATGAGTTGTGTCAGTGTTCGGCTACGTTGAGGGCTTGTTCACTTGGGAAGACAATGTCTTTCTTGGGGTTGTTTCCCCCCCCAGAGGCTGATCTGAATGGATTGCAGAGGCGTGGAGGAGAAATAAATTGGAGAAAATAATAAATCGATGCTTGACGGAGAGTAAACAGACCTTCTAACCCCCGGTCCAAACGCTAGCGCTGAGGTTTTCTCCTTGGGCTGTATTGGATTGGTATGCGGAGCTGAGGAGAGGGGGCTCAGAAAAAGACTTGGCCTACAAATGATGTCCTTTGTTTGATCCATTAGGGAGGGGACCTCTACTGTTCCAGGGTGACAGTGGGGGAGGGACGGTTCTAAGAAGCATCTCTGTCAGCTTCCTCTAACTAACGGCTCTTCTTCTCTGGACAGAGAGAGTGATACCAAGCTAAGACTGCTGTAGGTTTCATCCATTGGGGAAATTAGTGTGAGGAGAGTATATAGTGGTATGCTGCTGGTGTGTGCGTGCGTGTATTTGTGTGTGTGTGTGGGGGGGGGGGTTTACTGAATTTGTTTCTAATGTTCATTCAGCTAGATGTTTTTTGTGGAATTTTACAAAAGAATGGCTGTGGAACTAAATCAAAAGTATCAACAGCAACATGCAACAATTTCAAGGACTTTACTCCAGCATGCCAGTGGCCATCGAAGGTGAGCATTTGCCCACTGAAGTTGATTACGACAACGAACTGCAGTCAGGTAAAGAATTTTGTGCAGAAATTCATCGGTTCTGAAAACCCACAGTTTCATCAGCTGTCCGGGTGACTGGTGTCAGATGATCCTGCAGGTGAAGAAGCCGGATGTGGAAGTCCTGGGCTGGCATGGTTGCACGTGGTCTGAGGTAGTGAGGCCGACTGGACATACGGGCAAATTCTCTAAAACAATGTTGGAAGCGGCGTATGGTAGAGAAATTTACATTAAATTCTCTGGCAACAGCTCTGGTGGACATTCCTGTAGTCAGCATGCCAATTGCACGCTCCCTCGAAACTTGAGACTTCTTTTGCATTGTGTTTGCACTAACAGGGATGTAAGCAAAATTGTGCACAACATTTTAGAGAAATAAGCTTTCTGTGCATATGGAACATTTCTGGGATCTTTTATTTCAGCTCATGAAACATGGGACCAACACTTTACATGTTGAATTTATATTTTTGTTCAGTATAGTTAGTGACACACAGTGCTTTTTTATGTTTTTACTCCTTTTTCTCCCCAATTGGTAGTCACAGTCTTGTCCCATCACTGCAACTCCCATACGGACTCGGGGGAGAAAAAGGTCAAGAGCCGTGCATCCTCCAAAACACAACCCAGCCAAGCCGCCCTGCTTCTTGACACAATGCCCGCTTAACCTGGAAGCCAGCCGCACCAATGTGTCATAGGAAACACTGTACACCTGGCAAATGTGTCAGCATGCACTGCATCCAGCTTGCCACAGGAGTCGCTAGAGCACGATGGGACAAGGAAATCCCTGCCAGCCAAACCCTCCCCTAACCCGGACGACACTTGGCCAATTGTGTGCCGCCCCATGGGTCTCCCGGTCACGGCCGGCTGCAACAGAGCCTGGACTCAAACCAGGATCTCTAGTGGCACAGCTAGCACTGCGAGGCAGTGCCTTAGACCACTGCACCACTCGGGAGGCATACGCATTGTGCATGTTCATTTATACAGTAATTAGTATACAACATGTCCTCACCTGGGATTTAAACTCACAACCTCTTGGTCGCAGCATTCCAATTTTTCTGCCACGCCACCATTTCTGTGTCAATAACTGATTTCACCTGTGTTGCTACACTTTGCACTTGAAAGTAAATCTAAGCTCTGTTAAATGTACACTCAATAATTTGTGTTTTATTTATCATAGTGATTAAGGAGTAACATTAAAACAGAGTAATATGCCCCACCAATATTAGACAACTATACAGAAAAAACGACAATTGCTTAAATAAGTCAACCAAACCAATGACGAGAGAATAGTCAAATGAACTGATAATTGACACAGACATGGTGGTGTGGCAGGAAGATCAGCATGCCATGAAGCAAGGAGTTGAGAGTTCAAATACCAGGCGTGAACATGTTGAATAATAATTACTGTATAAGTGAACATGCACAATGTAATCATGTACAGTATGTCAATGTGGTTCAAATATGCATTTTGAAAATATTGTATGTGTGTAACTAGCTCCAGTGCTTTTTAGGTAAGATGCCAAGAATAACCATTTCTAGAATTAACATATGTGGCTGAATGTGAACTAGCGGAATCAGCGCCTCTCCACTATGAACTTTCCGGTTCAAATCCTCCACCTCACCAACATTTTTGTTTTACCCAAATATCACATTCACCAACCTTTGCCGACAGATTTTTCATTTTTAAATCACAAGAGATTATTTTAAAATGGAAGTGATGTGCTTGACTTTAAAGTTCAAACATTCCTACAATTTTATGTTCAGTTTGATTTCTATTTGGACTATTTTGGCAGTGGTGGAAAAAGTACCCAATCGTCATACTTTGGTAAAAGTAAATGGTACCTTTTACATATAGAACATGACTCAAGTAAAAGTGAAATTCTCTCAGTAAAATACTACTTGAGTAAAAGTCTAAAAGTATTTGGTTTTAAATATACTTAAGTATCAAAGTAAATGTAATTGCTAAAATATACTTAAGTATCAAAAGTACAAGTATAAATCATTTTAAATTTCTTGTATTAAGCAAAGCAGGCCACATTTTCTAGTTTTTTTTTTTATTTACAGTCCTTTCTCTCCTACTAACCATTCAAAATGTAACGGGTACTTTTGTGTGTCAGGGGAAATGTATAGAGTTAAAAGTACATAATTTTCATTAGGAATGTAGTGAAGTAAAAGTCAAATTTGTATTACATATAAATAGTACAGTAAAGTACATATACCCCAAAAAACTACTTAAGAAGTACTTTAAAGTATTTTTACTTAGGTACTTTACACCACTGTACATTTTCTACTGTATTCCAAAAACAAGGTACGATGGCATTTACTGTAGTTCTCTAGGTTATTCTCTCTGTGTTTAAAAAAATATATAGTTTTGCAGTTGTTCATATCCCCTGCCAGGGTTTTATTTTCACTAATTCTGTTACAAGGAACTAAAATGCCTCAGTGCACGTGTAGTTTATGTGAGTGTTTGGAGAGCCATTATCTCTTTTGTAATGGATGAATAGAGATCCATTCTATTCTATCCTATTCTAATCACTTTTATTCTATTCCATTGAAACATACCAGTATTCTCCCTGGATTCTGAATGTCTTTCATTTATTTACTACCATGTCTCATGTTTGGGATGTGTCTATTTTTTATCTTTTAGAATTCCAAACTGGTTGACCAGTCCTTCAATTCCCTGGATCTGGATGATACCGATGGAACAGACCTCCAACTCCCAACTGAAGCTCATGTGGAACACTCTCAGGGATAAAGTGAAGACCAACTGGTTTCTCTATAAGTCAGACCATGGGCACGGGCAGAAGAGGAGGGGCACCGGGCAGTGAGGGCAGGGGCAGAAGAGGAGGGGCACCGGGCAGTGAGGGCAGGGGCAGAAGAGGAGGGGCACCGGGCAGTGAGGGCAGGGGCAGAAGAGGAGGGGCACCGGGCAGTGAGGGCAGGGGCAGAAGAGGAGGGGCATCGGGCAGTGAGGGCAGGGGCAGAAGAGGAGGGGCATCGGGCAGTGAGGGCAGGGGCAGAAGAGGAGGGGCATCGGGCAGTGAGGGCAGGGGCAGAAGAGGAGGGGCATCGGGCAGTGAGGGCAGGGGCAGAAGAGGAGGGGCATCGGGCAGTGAGGGCAGGGGCAGAAGAGGAGGGGCACCGGGCAGTGAGGGCAGGAGCAGAAGAGGAGGGGCATCGGGCAGTGAGGGCAGGGGCAGAAGAGGAGGGGCACCGGGCAGTGAGGGCAGGGGCAGAAGAGGAGGGGCACCGGGCAGTGAGGGCAGGGGCAGAAGAGGAGGGGCATCGGGCAGTGAGGGCAGGGGCAGAAGAGGAGGGGCACCGGGCAGTGAGGGCAGGGGCAGAAGAGGAGGGGCATCGGGCAGTGAGGGCAGGGGCAGAAGAGGAGGGGCACCGGGCAGTGAGGGCAGGGGCAGAAGAGGAGGGGCACCGGGCAGTGAGGGCAGGGGCAGAAGAGGAGGGGCATCGGGCAGTGAGGGCAGGGGCAGAAGAGGAGGGGCACCGGGCAGTGAGGGCAGGGGCACAGTTGAAACAGCATATCTCAGCCCTGGTCCAACAGAGACTGTAAAGAGAACTATGGGATCTGTATGTTTACATTTGCCTAAAAGTGGGAGCGAGAGAGAGACATTTTCAATATAGCCTTAAATAGGATGATGAGAGGATGTGGTTGGTGCCTAAAATACATTCTCACACTCTTACACAAAAATGTTTTTGTTTAAAAAAATAATGCTTCTGCACAATTCTCAATAACCACCTCCTATTTTGACTCTTGCTGCCAAAGTTGTAGAAGTTGCATTTGTGTTTTTGTTTTGTACTTCATGGAAGTGTGAATTCAGCTCAGGAAATGAATTAGATTCTCATTAACTGACTGTGTCATTCCTCATTGGGTTGGACAAACAACAAATTACATTTCAGCTGTCTAATGTCTCTCTGTCCTCGACTGATCTCAAATAACCACATGATAATCCATGATAATAATAGCAATTTGAGTGCTCTCAACCTTTGATCAATTCATTAAAAAACACACACACAGAGAAACAAGTAATTGGTTGGCTCATATCCTCAGTGTTTTCAGGACCCCAATTTACGCTTGTAATGGGGGGGGGGGCGCTTAGGTACTTATATAAGACAATACAATCACAAGTTGGGCATTGATGAGTGAGATACATTGTTTTATTAAGGTGAGGTCTAAGACAACCATCTACACACCTTTGATAACAGCAACATCAAGGTAGGCCTTTAAACAACAGTATTAAAACATTTATCAAAACAAAAGAAATACAATCAAAAAGTTTCTTTCCCAAGATGTGGTGTGTGATCATAAGATCTTTCTCCCAGTTTACCATGGTACTGCTGTGAAGTACCTCCGCCGTACTAACACGGCTACATTGATGTTTCAATTAGAATAGTGTCGCGTAGCGCAGCCGCATGGTAACACGGCATCACCAACCATCTGCTCTGACTCCACGTCTGACGAACGAGGCACGTGGGGCTAATCGAGCCGCACATGAGCAATGGGACCGTGAGATCTCGCGCACACGCATGCACACTCACAAAGACATACCCTCACTCTCTCTCACACATGCACACACATGGACACACACTCTGTCTGTCCCACACACATGTTTCTATGCAGAGAAAGAAGGAACGGAAGGGAGGCTCCTCTCACCCTCTAGTTTAGACACCCTATTAACTATAAGGACAACCTCGGATTCCATCTCTCCCTTTTCCCTTTTGTTTTAATAGGATCGCCTAACAGGGTAATAATGCAATGACAGGGAAGAGAGAACCATACCAGATGTGCGTGGAGAATTCTTCAAAAGCGCATCCGGCAAAAGATTTGAAAAGGAAATGCTTTGTGCCAGGTTGGCGTGCTGGGAGGGTATGAAATAATACAGGGCATTATGCTTGGCATTACTGTCTGCCAGTCCTAGAATCAAAGACGTGGTTGTGTGGATTACCTCCCTAATCTGTTGATGCTTTTGAGGAGCGATGCAGGTGTTTATGTGCCAGGTTTTTTTTTTCGGGAGGAGTGTTAGGTTGGTAATCTACATTAAATGCTTTCTGGGGAATAAGACATGATGAAATAGGGCCAAGAGATCTCAGTGGAAGCATGGCACGTTTGATTTTAGAACAGCATGCCGTTGAGATTAGTTGTAATACCGCTGCCAATGTGGAGGAGGTGGTAGGCCTAGACACCACTTGTTGACTTATTTGACTGTTATGGTGGGAGGAAACTACTACTTCTGAACTACTAGACTACGATCGAACAACTTACCAACTAACAATACCTACTAACATTTTTTCTTACAACTACTGCTTAAAAATACCTCAAGTTCAACGAACAAAATCGCCAATGGCACTAATCGAAAACTACATCCACAGCTCTAGGAACAACTCATCTTATTATCGGGGGTCTAAAGATCAGCTCATCAGTGGACTTCCGGAGAGGTAGACATTGGGTAATCCTCCCTTTTTCTCTTCACTGGGGTGGTCTCATCCAGGTTCAAAGAGGGACAGAATACACCTCCCACCACAATAGAGTCGAACCACTGGGACTCTGCTTGCTGAGGGGTGCAGCTTTAAGCAGGCCTTTGAGGGGCCTAATTGCATTGGAATACAGGAGCCTGAGAGCTTGGCTCTGATCACACCGACATGTGAAGGGCTCGCTCCCCAGCACCTCGAGAGCCATACTTTGCCAAGCCCTTCACAATACACACAATTAATACTCTCCATGCTCTCCCTACTCTACCTCTCTTTCGCTTTCCGTCACTCCTTTCTTTCTGTCTTTCTTCCGTTTTCTCTCTCTCTCTCTCTCTCTCTCTCTCTCTCTCTCTCTCTCTCTCTCTCTCTCTCTCTCTCTCTCTCTCTCTCTCTCTCACTCGTATACACACACACACACACACTGTTAATTCTCACGCAACCTGTCAATCCCGCTTCCTTTGATACATACGCCAATTACATAATGGACTATAAGTAAGACCTATAGGGAAAGAATGGGTCAACTTAATACACACCAATCCTTACACAAGTAGCCTACACTACCAGTTGAGTAATGTACTGGTATGTAAAGTACCTTGCAAAAAAAGCTAGCAAGCTATATGCAGTTAATTCATCTCTGCATGGTGACATAGCCTGGACCGTTGAAAGGGAGCAATGGTCCAATGCGGTGTGATATTGGTCTGGATATAGCTACGGTTTTCAAAGACATGTTTCAGTGGTTTTACATATCAGACTACCTGTAGGCCTACATGTTAAAAAAAAATGACTGTGTCTAGTCTAAATCCATTCTATTGATTTCTAACCTTTTGCACGAGACTTATAGGCATAATATTTCCTCCAGTTCAGTACAATTGGAGGAGGGGACAGGATGTGGTCACAGGCACGTCATGAATGTTAATATGGTAACATCTACATAATGCAAAGTGAGGGATTCTTCTATGAGGCCTACAGGTCTGTCTTCATCCTACACTCTAAAAAGAAAAGGTTCCCGGAGTGTCCTTTAGGGGGTTCTTCAAATTGAACCTGTGGGGGAACCCCTATAAGTTCTTTGAGGAACCCCTTTTATTAATGGATCCTCTAGCAACCTTGCGAAGAAACTTTAGGGGTACATTTAACTACCCTACCCCCACACACTCCCCTATTATTATTATTAATACACATCACTATAACAACAACACAGAACTTTAGTTGTCCGTGTTTCGCTACATCTTGCAATAACATCTGCTAAAAATGTGTACATGACCAATACAATTTGATTTGATATATTTTTGATTTTAGCAGCAAAGTAGGATAAAAAAAAAATATAAATGTGAGGTAAACTCCCAGCAGAGCCCCAACTCCAATGGGTATATCCTTTGGCGTGTTGGTGTTAATGTGTTGATGTTCTCCATATTCATAGTCAGAATGATTTTGCAGTGGATGGTGATCGAACAGGTTTCCTGTTGTATTCATCAGAGGTGTAAGGAGGGTGAAGTCTGTGAACCCCCCAAAAAATATAGATTTTACAGATGATTAACAAAACATGCACAGGACAGTATTCATACCTTGGTTTTTGTGGTGAATGTGAATGGGAAAAAAAATGTTAATGGATTTCATACACAAACCTTGTCCATAATGTAGAGGCCTATGGGATATTCATTGCAGAGGTAAGGGGGGAGGATCTACGTAACATACCAATACCAATTGACAAACCTTTGTCTGCCTCCTCCTCTGTATACCTGCAGACACAGACACAAAGGTGAGCAGTTCAGTCATCTGAACCCAATACAGCTAGTCTCCAACATACTTTTATAGCCTACATATTCTTACCTCTTTGTTGATTGATAATCATTGAATTGTGTCCATTTTCCATTTTAGAAAGATTTGAACAAATACGAAAAGCTAGTAGATAGATGATCTCGTCATAAAACAATGTCAATGTACATCATACAAGGGACAAACCTTACCTTAAATTGAGATCTTTACATTTGTTCAGTTAAGTGCCGGCACCTGCTGTCCTTTCAAATTCAAATCCAAATGTTTCAGTTGGGCAGTTAGGTTCTTGCAAGAACCCCCACCAACTAAGGAGGTTCCTCGATGAACCTCACCTCCTATGGGGTTGTTGGAAGAACCTTTTGGAGGACATTTTCAGTGACAAGAACCCTAAAGGTTCTTCGAAGAACTTTGAGGATCCGGGTGACCATTTGTGAGATTGTTTGCTGAAATAGTAAGATAGTAGGCTAGATAAAGTGAGGTTATGGGTCTTCCTGGTTAAAAGAGCAGTTGTGTACATTATTAAGCCTACTCTCTAAACGTGAATCAATGTAGTGTGTGGAACAATTGAAGATTTTAAAACATATCTTTAACGAACTCATTATTAGATTTTTCATTACATGAACCATTTATGAAATGTAATTATTTTCCCCACAGCATTTGAACACAAACGAGTTCTTGTGAAAAATTCGCAGAGGGATACGAGTTGATGTATGGGGAGACAGTTACCTAATTAGACCGTTAAAAATTGAAACTTTACAGCATGCGGGTCATATAATTACTGTTAATTTAACGCTCAGATTCTCCATCGTTAATTTTTATTCCCTTAAATGTTTGGCAGCAGCTCTTAGAGCACAGGAATAGATTCTACTGTATGGGAAAGCACACTGCCCCCTCCGAATGAATTACCACGGACCCCGCAGTCCAAATAACAAGACTCGCATCATTTATGCGTTGTTAAGCCATGTAATTGAACGACCCATAGTTTGCATATTACACCATTAAAATAATGTGCTTTGCATTTCTCCCAACACGACTATTTAAGCCTGTGTGGCGATGTGGTAATTCCTTGAATTACAGCCCTAATTACCACAAATGTTCTTTTGATTTGGGTGATTTCAGTGTTACGCCACAATGATGATATTTTTAAAAAATGAATTAGTGAACCATGCCTTGAAACTTTTGTGCTTGGACTTTAATCCTTTCATATTGGCACTGTGTGGTATGCACAGTCTATTTGATTATGTTCATATTAATATATTAATAAGGATTATTTTCTGTGACATGTCAAGAGAATACTCAGGTCAACCTATTGGTATAGTGGATGGATGCACAAATCTGTGCATAATGCCATTCAGTCAACCCGGATTGTTAATCTACACTCTTAGAAAAAAAGGTTCTGGATAAAACCGAAAAGGGTTCTATGCTTGCTTCATATATGGCATCCCTTAAGGTTCTATATAGAACCGAAATTGGTTCCATATCGAACCCTATATGGAGTCCAAGGGTTCTATGTGGAACCAAGTTTGGTTCAGTGAAGAAGAACCCTAGAAAGGGGTTCTATATAGAACCTTTGTCTGTGCCATATATGAAGCAAGTAATATAAATAACCCTGTTTGGTTGTATACAGAACCTATGTTTGTGTATTGAACTAATCAGACAATTTGGTTACCAATAAACTGTCCCACGCTAAATGAAAGATTGTTTCGATTATCCAATAATAATGGTCCCTATTTTAATAGGCCTATGTGCCTTTATTATGTAAATTGAGGGTTTGTTGAGGCTAGATTTTTGATCGTTACCTTCTTTAATATTCGATTGAATTGAATTCATATTCGATTTCATTCTATTTCAGTTTCCCCCCAAAAAATATTCATACTGTTTGTCCATACTTACGGTTGAACACGTTGTATGCCTATTTGTTCTGGTGGTCAATTCCATGCTCCAAAATATTCAAATATTTATTGGGGATATTTCAGAGGGCTTTTGTCTTTGGTCTGTACCCTAGACTGATAATATTCTAACTTATCAAAGATGATTAGAGCGGGTAGTTTGGGCTAATATTTGTGACTGAAATTTTGCACAAAAGTTTGAGAATGGAGAAGTGGGGCCAGTTTTAACCCCTTGTGTCGTTTATGGGCCTATCGTAACTACACTCTCAGGCACACACAGCAACTCTCTCACTCCTCTCTCCATCTCACTCCCTCCCTCTCATCCCTTCTCCTTCAACGTTCCCAATAACACCCACTCCCTCCTTTTCTCCCTCCAGCCTTTGTCCCGCCAGAGGGCCCCTTTAAATAGGCCTTTAGATATTCAAGAAGAGGGGGCGAAAGTAGCTGTGACGTGAGCTCTGTTGTTTCATTTACTCTTCTCTATGGCAACCAGCAGTGGTGCGACAAGAATGTCTCTCTTTGGACAATGTCCTAGCCTATCCCTGAGCGGCACAGAGAGGGGGAGAGAGGACGGCAGCTGTGGCGGGTTTGACACCTGCGCATCACGCCACGGACTGAGGCATGATCTCACTAAGCCGCTTGTATGTACTTCTGTCCTTGATGCTTCACCGACTAAACATCAGCCAGTCGACTCCCACTCTAAGAAACATTTTAGCCTTATATTTTGGCCTAAGTGAGAAAAAAAAGTACTTCCTGTTTTATTATTGTAGATGGAGCGTCCTGTAGGTTTTCGCTCTAACCGTAACCTCGCGCACCCGATTCTAGTAATTAGCTTGTTGATACATTGAATCAGGTTATTTATAACTGGAGTTGAATTGAAAACCTCTCCAGGAACAGGTTTAGAGAGCCCTGTTGTAGACTACTTGGCCTGCTACGCCTATAGGCCTACAATCTCAAATCATAAATGTAGGCTATGACTAGGCTTATAGACACAGGGTTGGATATGTTACTTTCTAAATGTAATCCGTTACAGTTACTAGTTACCTGTCCAAAATTGTAATCAGTAACATACATTTTGGATTACCCAAACTCAGTAACAATCTGATTACTTTCAGTTACTTTCCTTTTAAGAGGCATAAGAAGAAGACAAAAATAACCCTTGAAAAGCATTTGGTGTGTCATCATAGTGGTCTCTGACTTTGGGTCAGACTCGTTCAGGTGGAACAAACTTAAACTTGCGCCTTTTTTCTAAGATAAATTGAATGTCAGTGGAAAAACAGGAAGGTGTCATAATGTATTTTTTGCAAACATCCCTTCGACATTTAAAAGTAACACAATAGGTAATAATTGCGTTATTTAAGTATCTGTAATGCGATTACAATATTTTTGCTGGTATCCTAAGTGATTACAGTTAGGTTTTTGTAATCAGATTACATGATTAGGCTACATGTAAATCAGATACTCCCCAACCCTGTATAGACACTGTGTATGGGCTTATTTCAGACATAAAATATTGATTTCATTGTACTATTTATTCTACAATGTATGTATTACTTATTTTCCTGACATTTGAACCAATTAAGTGGAATATTGAAAGCTACATTTACAAAGATCATACTTTCAATGGTTTCGATTTGAAAAGTATACTTAGGCAACACAACACTAGTCTTGCCTATATAACCAAATTCAACACCGTCCTTATAATGCATTACGCATGACGTTCACTTCTTAGCCACTGTGGAACGTGTCTTGAGTAGGCGCAATTGAATCATGGTATGCAAACTTTGGGTAGAGTTAGTTAGTTAGGCCTACAGCTACAATCACCTAAGCAGAGGCAATGCTTATTCAAATATTTTAAATGTTGTCGCAAAAAAACGTTTCTTTTCCCGTTTCTGTTCCATAGGCCTTTTATGCATCTGCCTTGTGACGCACAACTGTATTTAATCTCTTGCAGTCATTGTTTGACATTGTTGTGGTGGTCCAACTTTTAGTTTTATCGCAGACGTTATATATTAGTGGTATATTAATTGATGTGGCGCCAGTTTTAATTGATGTAAAAAAAAATGTATCACTAGCCACTATGCCACTTTTATGTTTACATACTGTACTCGAGACCATCTACCGCATCTCGCCTATGCCGTTCTGTACCATCACTCATTCATATATCTTTATGTACATATTCTTTATCCATTTACACTTGTGTGTATAAGGTAGCAGTTGTGGAATTGTTAGGTTAGATTACTCGTTGGTTATAACTGCATTGTCGGAACTAGAAGCACAAGCATTTCGCTACACTCGCATTAACATCTGCTAACCATGTGTATGTGACAAATAACATTTGATTTGATTTGATTTAGTGTGGTTCTCCATAATCCAAACATGTTCAATTTGGTATTTACAAACTACATCACCAAATTGTTCTACTAAACCTAAACCAAATAAAATAGTATCCAAACAAATATCTGAAAACTCATACCATTTCAGACTAGATTTTCATAGGTCTGAGATGGAAGCGTTTCACACACGCACATGCACACACACACACACACACACACACACACACACACACACACACACACACACACACACACACACACACACACACACACACACACAAAAGGAGTCCAGAACAACAATGACATCATAGCCAAATAAACCGCGTTCCCATAGTTGGACATTATGCATTCCTGTTTTAAATGCATACTCCAACTATTAAACCATATATTATCACAAATTGTGTGGGTTTTTTTTTTATACAAGACTGCTATGTCTATCTTATGATGAAAACAATTTGAGTCATAAGTAGCCTATTACTGAAAGTTATTATTTGAAGGTTTACACCTTCATATGCTCATGGCGCCAAGACTAATTTGATTCTGTTAAATTATTATTGTACTTAGACTTATATTTGTATTGTCATACAATACATTCCAGTGTGGCATTCTATCACCGACATTGTATACAAACAGATCACGTAACACATGCACACTCAAAGTACTGTCAGTGGTACAAAGCATGCTTTCAGTCCATGCAGTTTTGGCCATAAAAAAAAAATTAAGCACTACAATAAGTTCAACAATGCAACCAGTACTGATCATCGCAATAAGTCTAAGTTACTCTCATTCGGATATCCAATATCAAGGAATCCATTTCATATCTCATAGTATAAACCTAATAACATAATATATACATAACACATGTAACTGAAGCTATAGGCCTACTACTACCTTAAACAAAACTTTATCCTTGAAGAAAAAAAGTTTTCGCCCCAAACACTGAACGCCCAAAATATGACAATGCCCACACAATTATTGTAAGTATTAATAACGTTTAATGTCTGAAAAAGTAAAACGTATAATAAAATACAAACACAATTTACTCAAAATAAATATACGAAGATTTAGAGCCGTATTCATATATACATTACACAAAAGCATTTGAAGCATGCATCACTCGAATGATCTGCAATCACGATATTCATATATTGGTTTAAAACATTATCTTATTAATATGAGTAAATGCCTTACAGTTCCATTGAAAATCTCGGCCAGTGCATATCCCCTTTCCGTTTTCCATGCGGCACTCGGTCTCTCAAGTTTCAGAGGTGCCGCAGCATAACTCGCAGTTCTCTAGAAAGGGGTAGTGTTTGTTGAGACACTGCAACGTCCAATGAGAGGGATGTTGCCAGTAGCAACCACGTCCATCAGCCATTTCTGTCCAATGAACATCGGGACGAGGCGGGGTGCAGGTGCGCGCCGCTGAGTCCACTTGGCAGAGTGCCTGGGAGACGCCTGTGGCAAAACAGTAACTGTCAAATGCAAGGTTCCTTTAATAAGAGCGATCAGTCCGGCTCCGAGAGTCATGGCGACCACAGCGTCTAATCATTACAATATCCTTACCTCCAGCGCATCCATTGTGCACTCGGAGCCCGGGAGCATGCAGCAAGCAACGGCGTACAGGGACGCGCAGACCCTGTTGCAGAGTGACTACTCATTGCAGAGCAACAGTCACCCGCTCAGCCACGCGCACCAGTGGATAACGGCACTGTCGCACGGAGAGGGAGCTCCGTGGTCAACCAGTCCTCTCGGCGACCAGGACATCAAACCCGCGGTGCAGGGCACCAGAGACGAGATGCACAGCTCCAACAACCTGCAGCACCAGCACCAGCCGCGACCGCCCCACCTGGTGCACCAGTCGCATGGGAACCACCACGACGCCCGAGCGTGGAGAACTACCGCAGCCCACATACCCAGCATGGCAACATCCAATGGCCAGAGCCTTATTTATTCACAGCCCGGATTCGGCGTCAACGGCCTGATTCCAGGCAGCGGACAGGGGATGCATCACCACAACCTAAGAGACGCACACGAAGACCACCACAGCCCGCATCTCAGCGACCACGGCCACCAGGCGTCCCAACACCAGCAACAGAGTCACCACGACCATTCGGACGAGGATACACCAACCTCCGACGACTTGGAGCAGTTCGCCAAGCAGTTTAAGCAGCGGAGGATCAAGCTGGGCTTCACTCAGGCTGACGTCGGACTCGCCTTGGGAACGCTGTATGGAAATGTGTTTTCCCAAACCACTATTTGCAGGTTCGAGGCCCTGCAGCTCAGCTTCAAAAACATGTGTAAACTCAAACCTTTGTTGAACAAGTGGTTGGAAGAAGCGGATTCCACCTCGGGCAGCCCAACCAGTTTGGACAAAATCGCTGCACAGGGGAGGAAAAGGAAAAAACGGACCTCTATCGAGGTAAGCGTAAAAGGGGCTTTGGAGACCCATTTCTTGAAGTGTCCTAAACCCGCAGCGGCGGAAATTACTTCACTGGCGGACGGTCTACAGCTGGAGAAAGAGGTGGTGAGGGTTTGGTTTTGTAACAGGAGACAGAAAGAGAAACGGATGACTCCTCCCGGTGGACCGCTTCCTGGAACGGAGGATGTGTATGGGGACACACCGCCACATCATGGAGTCCAAACACCGGTTCAATGAACAATAACGGATCACTATTAGACTTTTCCTGATTTGATTTACCCTGAAAATGATATATATTTCACTGGACTATGAGCGATAGTGGGTGTTTTATGTATAATAATAGCCTAGCCTATGGCATGAGTAGGCTACTTACACAATATCTGCATTGAATACCAGTCAAAACCCAAATATCATTAGCAATGGGGTGGAAAATTGTTTTCTTCAAGAGCTAAGAGAACACATGTTCGAGGATATGCCTTGCAATGTGACTCGACGCAGTTTCAAGGTGTAGTCCTATTGTGAAAAATATTTGGCGTGAAGGGAATTATCGTTTTAAACAAGCCTCGAGATTCTTAGCTAAAATGGTTTACGTTCTCGACTTTTCTAGTGTATTCAACACATGGCGCTGCGTAATCATCATTGTTTTGTTCTGGACATGTGGGTCCGACAAGAAAAGTCTTCAGAGCTGCATTCGACAAATATAGCCTAAACGCCATTTCTCTGTCCCAGACACGCAGCTGGGGTTGAGCATCGGCTGAGCAATGTGTGAGGGTTGATAATCTGTCAGTCATATTTTTCTAGTTAGTTTTGACATTCAACATTGCTTTGAGGCGTTTAGGCAAATTATTATGGGCCAAAGCTTTATTATTTTGCCTGTTACTTGTTATATCCCTATTATTATTATTATTATTATTATTATTATTATTATTATTATTATTATTATTATCATCAAGAGCGGTTCGAAGGGCCTCCTTGAATAATTGATACCACATAAATCGTAAAGTTTTGATATTCCGTTTGAACGCACACAAGAACACATCATCCTCCTCGTTATCTCAATGATATCAGCACCTCTAAACACAAAAGGCTGCCAACACTGAGCTCCGCTCCACGCCACGCGGCCAGCAGCTAGCAGTCAGGTCACGGAAGGGCTACGTGGCGATGGAAACCTGGCACTTTTCTAGAGCAAGATATATCACCAAGTTTTTCACAGAACATTGTGATCAATTTTGTAAATATTGTATAACTTAACAGTCATGGCTTAGTTCCTTCTCACTGAGGCACTTTTTTTCTTTCGGTGTTTTCAAAACAAAAACAGGTTTTAGCTGTTTATTTTTTTATTCCAAATGGTTTTGACACAATTTTAGGTTTCAATAACCTACCTTGTATTTTTATTTAAAGTTATTTGTAAGCTGAAATTACGTTTGTTGTTTGCAGTGTAATGTGTTTGAGACGCATTTTATGTTAAATTCAGAGGCATTTCAGTGATGTGAATTCAATTGGATTGGCAGAATTGACTTCACATGTTGTCCTGTCATTGGCTTTCAATAATGTCCATCTGACATATTTTTGAATCAAATATATGCTTTAAGTAATTATGTTCTAATTGATTGGCAACTAAATAATGAATCAGCCCACAGATTGGCAAAGGAAGGCGATATGCTCGCTGAAGTATATTTTATTTAAAAGATGTATTATTCCTTTACAAAAGGAAATAGATATTTAAGTAGCCTACATTTTATATCAACTTTTAAAAACAACGTAGGCCTTTTATCAAAAACATGTCACCTGGCACCACATAATAATGATAATAATAATAAGAATAATATATTATTATTTTATTATTTATCATAGGTGAGGATTTTATTTTATCCTTGCCATCTTCTTTTGTTTTGGTATCATTGCGATATGGGAATAATGATCAAATACTTTAATTTTATTATTTTGTTGTTGAGATTGTAATTTATTCTATAACGACTTTTATAGATGACACAAAGTACAATAGATATATAAATGCCATCGAAAAGGCTTATGGAATATAGGCTAGTCATAAGGGGGGAGAGATAGTATTTTTTATTTCAGCAGGATTGCCATAGCCTATACCGTCAATGCTACGTGTATATACATGTTTTCTGATAACCATATGGCTTGTTCTCCGTAGCTTTGTTTCATTTTATGCAAATTGTATCCAGGGACTTGTGTTCTTCTCATTTGGAAGCAGCTTGCCTAATCTTACTTTTTTTTTTTAAGAAAAAAGGTCATGGCATTGATCATATTTCTTCTGTAGCTTGAATTAATCGACCAATCTTACAATTCTCTGAAAATCAAACTGTGGGATGTACAAATTCGATGTTTTTTTTTCTTTTTTTTCCGCGTTTGTCACATTCACTTTTAATTGATCTGGATAAATCTGGGGGTTAAACACGCAGAGATGGTGATAGAAATATGTTTAGGTAATATTTCATCAGTTGATATGACATGAACAAAGACTTGCACATTTTTAAATAATGGGGTTGATATTAAAAAGCTTTTTTCAATGTCGAGATCTAATGTATATTTATTTAAAGCTAACATGGAATATGCTCTTTCTGGCTATTTCCCAACATCTTTTTTTTTATCGTATTCTCATCAAAGGTTTTTTCGTAGTCATAACGTCATGATGACGAATATGTTTCCTTTTGGGGTTTGCAAGAAGAGAGGCATGAAGTTGGTTAATACCATGTTGAAATTGAGAACAATAAGATTTGAATGTTTATCAGTTCATGGCCTTGGCGCATTGTATTATGCCAACCAAATGCTAAGACCTAATTAATGCAAGTTACAGTTTCACGACAGCTATGACATTTCTGTGCATTCGTTCATATTTACTGACTAGACAAAAATATTTCATATGAGCAAATAGGTGGTGAACCTTGGCTATAGGGGAAATATAGACTATAGGCCTATTTAGTTTCTGCACCCTCGACACCCTGTAGTCTTTTGTAGGCTAAATGTAGGCCTATGTTTGAATGTCCATTCCACAGGTCAAATTGGACCACAACACCATTGAGCTCTGTGGACGTATAGGTTAGGGTCAATGAATCCATTTGAACATGGGTTCAAAATAATACAACTGCCCTCTATCGATCACAAGTCCTATTATGGCGTCTCAGTGGGCAGCGCTATTGGCAGCCCATTGAGGACTCCTCCATTTTGAAGTTGTCCATTTTCTTCTTATACTACTTTTATGACTTGGCAAACAAACTGAAAGGGTGCACACTGCCACCTGTGGTGTGTTATTTGTACAGGTATGAAGCCAATGTTGGTGATTTACTGGCAATGTTTGCGCATGACTTATAATTCATTGGTTTATCCCTCCTGATCACCTGGATGGAATCATGTTGACTACTTCAAAATGGTGAAAGTTCTCAATGGCTATGCACATGCTAAAACAAGCTTTTATTCCACAACAATGATGATGGATCAGCTCATATAGGGATAAAACCACCAATGGCTTATTTTAAATGCGTAGGCCTACCCTATAATAATGGACTTAATCAAGATTTGGCAAATCATTCCGCACATGTTGTTAGATATCATGACATTTATTGAGGCAAAAAGTACAGACAGTAGCCTAGAATTAACAAAACATAATCAAGGTTTGAGAGTCCTCTATCCAACTTTGTGGTCACAACCCAGACCAGGGCATGGCTTCTCAGAGCCTTCGTAGCGTTAAGATCATCTTTAGAATAATCGTATGATGTATAGTAGCCGAACTGTTTCCCATAACCATTTTTACTAAAGTTGCACAAAATAACACTCGTTATTTATTGACGGCCTCAGACCACTCGCAGAACATCTAGGTGCGTTGTTAGATGCTTTTTTTTTTGCCGTTCCGCGTCACTTTATACACAGAAGATCTCTGCTAAACACACAATCAAGAGGTTCATCGGTCTCAATGTGACTGCGGATACGTTCAGAACGTAGGCGACTACAAATAGGCTAGCCTATGAAGCTTATGTCTTTGCATTTGTTAAAAACAAATGAATAATACAACGATGCATGCTTCAAATGAAAGGCAACATTATAGGCTTTACGTAGGCCTATATATTTAAATGACATTGAAATCAATTTGATGTTCATTCAATTTAATTATATTCGCCTCAATATATTTCATGATATCGAACAACATGTGCTGGAGGATGTGCCAAATATTGATTTTGTGCATTATTATAGGGTAGACCTAAGCATTTAGAATAAGTCGCTTCAATATTTGCAGCCAAAGGTGGTCATGTCCATAGGAGCTGATCCATCGTCAGTATTGTAGAATAATTATAGTGCTAAGGTAATATTTGAAAGCTGATCAGAGAGCAGCCCCACTGGACACAGTCGTCAATTCAACGTCTATTCCACCTTGGTTCAACGTAATGTCATTGAAATGATGTGGAAACAATGTTTATTCAACATTTTGGGGGATAATATAATCCAATCATTCAAATCAAAATGCCATATTATATTGCAATATTTGAGAAACTTTTGCTTACATGCGATCATATGACGATAATCTGAACCAATCATACGTATCAGTCTTTCCACCCACACATGCTTCACAAGTTCAATAACGTTTTGATGTGAAAGGGTGGAAGGTATATCTATCATCGATGGTTTGAAAATGTTAATGTAACCGGCTCTAATGTAACTTCAATAGTATTGATATTGATAGGTGGGCCTAGGCTACTAACTGTAATGAAATGCAAAAGCAAATATCTGCGTTCAGCAGTAAAAGGGTTCATTTTAAGGCGAATACGCATAGCTTTCCTTTTAAAGCAAGGCCTTCCTTACGAAATGCGTTCAGTCATTATCCCTGTACCGCGATGCCGTATGGGCCTATAATACCTTTATGGTTACATGGCTCCTTAGTGCCAATCCACCATTAACACCTGATTGATACATTTGGATGGACTTGGCTGCAGGATGCCTCAAAGACTCCCTACGAAAGAAATGATAGCCTACGTGACAAATGTGTAGGCCTGTAAAACATGTACTATTATTGCAACCATATAGGGGCTTCTTTTGGGAATTTTGTGGAAATTGCATATCCGAGCCTAACGTGACAAATTTGTAGGCGTATGAACATGTACTATTATTGCAGTGTCATTATGTGTTGTATTATTATTATTAGTTGTTTACATAGCCTTGGTTTGTTTACTGAGCCTTAACTGAGCATATTTGCATATACCAGTAACATGTTTTATTTGAATAAGACCAAATATTCCAAAGGAAAGTGTGCAGGAGCCCACAATGCCATTTCAATGTTTTGCATGAAATGCACCGGCCTCTGATCTATCTCGACCCTCACAGAAGCAACGCCTAACTATATTTATTTATAACAACAAAAAAACGATGGTCTTGTGCACTTCATTCGTTCACTTGCAGATGCAATTAATACTGCGACATGTTAATTACACCTTCCTCTTTATTTAGGTTGCTTGAAATTTCCCATTAGACCCGCGCACTGCACGGTTCTGCATGGTGCTTATCCGCAGCACACAGCTGAAGTTGCGCAGCGTCAATCCTCTGGTGCCATCTAGCGAGTCCTTTGCGGAATAATAGCCTAAAAGACGGGGAAGTTTAGTGTATCCTAGGCCTACACATGGAACACATTCTTTCTTAGAACCTTTTAAATGGATAAGGACATGGGTTTACATATTGCCTACTGCACATTTAATTCTTAAGGCATGCTTTCATAATGTTCAATATTTGGTACATTAACAAACTCAACAATTTAAGGCATCAGGCAACATAACTGGTCTTTCATAGTGGGATCCTGTTAGGTAGGCCACTTAACATTCATTATGTCGCCTATTCCTATTTATAATGTATTATAGGCCTCATAATAATAATCAAATGAAGCAATCTTAGGGCTCTATTGAATCAAATCTGCTTCAGCTGACATCTGCGTAGAGATTGTTTTGACGGTGTTGGAGGTGAAACTGCATTAGAGCTGTCAAATCCACAAGAGGCTCCTGGCAATATACCTGAAGCAAACATTGCCATTGGCTGCACTGAGTCACTTTATGAGAAACCCCAAATCCCATGCAGCCTTGTTTACAAGATCAAACACTGGAATGAGAGATGAGTAATATACATTGATTAGGCCGATAGAAATTATTATTATTTTGTTTAATGATTTTATATTTGAGCATCATTATTTATATATAGCCAATACACTTTCCGGTTCTGAAATTGTAATGGGAGTGGGACAGGTTTGGCTTCATGACAATGATCAAGAGCAACTGCTCACCAAATTGACAGCTCCAACGCAGTTGCATCTCAGACACCTCCAAAATATCAGCTATGTGGGTGTTGGCTATCGCTGGTTAGTGCTTGATCTGATTGAATCTATGCTGTAAATTAAAAGCACTTTACATTGTATGTGGTTACTTACCACTGCCAGCATAAATAGAATGGCATCTGAAAAGTAACACTGAACAGTTGTATTTTCTTACAGTTCATATAAAGGGAAGGAGCCTACCAGACAAGCTAAAATAATATTTTTTTTTCACCTTTATTTAACCAGGTCGGCCAGTTGAGAACAAGTTCTCATTTACAACTGTGACCTGCCTAAGATAAAGCAAAGCAGTGTGACAAAAACAACAACACAGAGTTACACATAAACAAATGTACAATAACACAATTTAAAAATCTATGTACGGTGTGTACAAATGTAGATGATTAGGGAGGTAAGGCAATAAATAGGCCATAGTGGCGAAATAATTACAACTTAGCGTTAACGCTGGAGTGATAGATGTGGAGATGATGATGTGCAAGTAGAGATACTGGGGTGCAAAGTGCAAGAAGATAAATAACAATATGGGGATGAGGTAGTTGGGTGTGCTATTTACAGATTGGCTGTGTACAGGTATAGTGATCGGTAAGCTGCTCTGACAGCTGATGCTTAAAGAGGGAGATAAGTCTCCAGCTTCAGTGATTTTTTTCAGTTCCAATCATTGGCAGCAGAGAACTGGAAGGAAAGGCGGCTAAGGGAGTGTTGGCTTTGGGGATGACCAGTGAAATATACCTGCTGAATCGCGTGCTACGGGTGGGTGTTGCTAAGGTGACCATGCTGTGTGCAAGTGTGTGCACAGTTGTCATTTTTATTTAACTTTTATTTAAGTAGGCAAGTCAGTTAAGATCCAATTCTAATTTACAATGACAGCCTAACCCAGAGGATGCTAGGCCAATTGTGCTCCGTCCTATTGGACCCCCAATCATGGCCGGATGTGATGCAGCTTGGATTCAAACCAGGGACTGCAGTGACGCCTCTCGCACTGAGATGCAGAGCCTTAGACCGCTGTGCCACCTTGTCATCAAGGCAAAGGGTTACTATCTTTGAAGAATCTGTTTAACACTTTTTTGGTTACTACATGATCCCATTAGTGTTATTTCATAGGTTTCATGTCTTCACTATTCTACAATGTAGAAAATAGTGGAATAAAGAAAAACCCTTGAATGAGTAGTTGTGTCCAAACTTCTGACTGGTACTGTATATATCTTTGCCAACCACAGGAGCCCGCTCTCAATGTTCAAAATACACCAGAGAGTAATTTAGCCACAGAGGATCAATAGGTACTAAAAAATAACTGCGGATTACATTTTATCACAAGCACAAACAGGTAACTGCCAAAATAAAGGAAACACCAACATAGTGTCTTAAAAGGGTATTTGGCGACCACGAGCTGCCAGAAAAGCTTCAATGAGCCTTGACATCGATTCTACAAGTGGACCTAAACCATGCCAGGAAAATGCACCCCACCACATGAAATATTATTTATATCCCTAATTTACTCAAGTTTTTCCTTTATTTTGACAGTTACAGGTTGCCTACATTTGGGGAGGCTGCATGCACAGCAAATATACAACTTGTTGCGTTGTGGCCATAGACATGCAGTACCTTCAGAAAGTATTCACACCCCTCAACTTTTTACACATTTTGTTGTGTTACAGGCTGAATTTAAAATGGAGTCAATTGTGATATTGTGTCACTGGCATACACACTATAGAGTACCACAGTATGAGTCATAATACCTATAAAACCAAGCGGTCAAACAGGGAAATGGTTCCAATCATTTTCCCACCATTCATTTTACCCATATAGTATTTTAGAAATGCAAATAAGGGCTTTGTTTCATGTAGGCTTATCTTGGCGTGATGTTTTGATAACCTTGTAAATCTCTCTAGGACAAGCTGACTTTTATCAATAGGTGCCTTCCTTAGCGAAGCATTGGAAAAGCTCCCTGGTCTTTGTGGTTGAATCTGTGTTAGTCCAGCAGATAGGTTAAATTATATTTACATTTTATGATAGAAGTATCAGTCTTTGTACACAAATACTACATACCTTAAGGAACATTTTAAAGATGGAGGCTGTCTATGAAGCCCGTCAGTCAACCAGTCAGTTTAGTAAAATGGCTGCCATCCTGTCATGCCTACTCCCTCTCCACCACTCAGTCTACTAACCACCGGTCCTGGCATCATCGTTACAGGCAGTATTGGTTTTGGTCACGTTCAGTATACTGCTCCTGTTTTTGTTTATCTGCCTTATCATTAAACTCACCGTCTGTACCTGCTTCCTGACTCCAAACATATACGATACATAATAATTCCTCACCATATGGAAGCAGCAGAAGAAAATGACATATCCCAGATGGTCGAAGAACAGGGACACCTACTCTGCCAACACCACGATCAGCTGGCACAACTGGGTGCAGCTATGGATGAGGTCCTCCGCGTACTCCACAACACCCAAGAGGATTCGCCTCCTACCACGAGTCATCCCAGCGAGCCAGCACCCCAGGCTACCCAGCAATCCATCCAGTTCAGCGATGCTCGTAAGATTGGACTCCATCCAAATGCTGTGGCTTCCTACTCCTGTGCTCCCTCTATTTCACCCATCACATGGGAGCTCCCATCACTGAAAGGTCTAAGATCGTCACGATAATTTCCCTGTTGACCGGGCAGGCATTGGATTGGGCTACAACAGTCTGGTAGACAGGAGAGGAAGAGCTGGGTTCCTACGAGAAGTTCATGGCTCTGTTCAGGGTGTTCTTCAACCATCCACCGGGGGGCAGAGAGGGAGGTGAGCGTCTAATCCAACTCCGGCATGGTGCCCAGCACCAAGAAAGCCTTCCCTTCCTCATCATCAATGCACCCGTACACAAGTCAACCACAGCCTCCCGTGGCTCCAACGTCATGACCCCACCATGTCCTGGTCGAGGATGTCGGAAGACCTGATTTCCCTTACCCTGTGGTTCAACGTCAGTTGAGAGTCCTGTGGTTGCTCTCCAGCCCGACATCCCAGAGGTTTACCAGGATCTCCAGGAGGTTTTCTCCCTCTGTCGGTGGCTGAAACCAAGGCATGGAGGAGTACATCCATGTGGCTCTCCAACAGGGTTTCATTCGCTCATCCAAATTCCCTGCATCGGGAAGCTTCTTCTTCGTGGCCAAGAAGAACAGAGGTCTACGTCCGTGCATAAATTACAGAGGCTTCAATTCCATCACCACCAAGTACCGCTACCATCTCCAGTCGGTGCAATCGAACAACTCTGCAGGGCCCATTTTCTTTACTAAACTGGTCAATCTGATTCGCATGCGGGAGGGGGATGAATGAAAAACGGCCTTCAGCACAGTGTCTGGGCACTACAAGAACTTGGTGATGTCTTGTGGATTAGCCAATGCTCCGTCGGTGTTCCAGACATTCGTGAATGAGGTTGTTCCGGGACATTTTCGGGCGCCCGGTGGTCATGTATATCAACAACATCGTGGTCTACTCGGACACTTTGGAGCATCACATCGCCCACGTCCGGGTAGTCCTGGGATGCCTCCTGGAGAACCGCCTGTATGTCAAAGCGAAGTGAAATGCATGTGCTTCTAGTTCTGACAGTGCAGTAATATCTAACAAGTTATCTAACAGTTCCACAACAACTACCTTTACATTCATGTGTATAAGGGGTGGAATAGGAATATGTACATCTAAATATATGGATGAGCGATGGCTGAGCGGCATAGGCAAGATGCAATAGATGGTATTAAAATACAGTATATACTGTACATATGAGATGAGTAATGTAAGATATGTAAACATTGTTAAAGTTTCATTGTTTAAAGTTACTAAGGATCCATTTATTAAAGTGGCCAATGATTTGAGTCTGTATGTAGGCAGCAGCCTCTCTGTGTTAGTAATGGCTGTTTAACAGTCTGATGGCCTTCAGATAGAAGCTGTTTTTCAGTCTCTCGGTCCCAGCTTTGGTGCATTTGTACTGGCCTCGCCTTCTGGATGGTAAGCGGGGTGATCAGACAGTGGCTCGGGTGGTTGTTATCCTTAATGGCCTTCCTGTGACATCGGGTTCTGTAGGTGTCCTAGAGAGTAGGTAGTTTGCCCCCGGTGACGCGTTGTGCAGACCGCACCACCCTCTGGAGAGCCTTGCAGTTGAGGGCAGTGCAGTTGCTATACCAGGAGGTGATACAGCTCAATAGGATGCTCTCAACTGTGCATCTGTAAATGTTTGAGGGTTTTAGGTGACAAGCCAAATTTATTCAGCCTTCTGAGGTTGAAGAGGCACTGATGCACCTTCTTCACCATACTGTCTGTGTGGGTGTACCATTTCAGGAACTTAACTTTCCACCTTTACCACAACTGTCCCATCAATATGGATAGTGGGGTGCTTCCTGCTGCTGTTTCCTGAAGTCCACAATCATCTCCTTCATTTTGTTGACGTTGAGTGAGAGGTTATTTTCATGACACCACACTCCGAGTGCCCTCACCTCCTCCCTGTAGGCTGTCTCGTCGTTGTTGGTAATCAAGCACAATACTGTTGTGTTGTCTCCAAACTTGATGATTGTGTTGGAGGTGTATATGGCCAATCAGTCATGGGTGAACAGGGAGTACAGGAGGGGGCTGAGCATGCACCCTTGTGGGGCCCCAGTGTTGAGGATCAGTGAAGTGAAGATGTTGTTTCCTACATTCACCACCTGGGGGTGGCACAGATGAGGTTTGAACACTGCCCACGTGAGGCTCCAATGTGCCGTCTCCCACCAAAAGGAGCAAGCAGACCGCCACAAGAGTGAGGCTCCCGTGTTCCATCCTGGTGATCGCATCTGGCTCTCCACCAGGAACCACCCGCTCAGCCTGCCCTGCTGGAAGCTGAGCCCCTGGTTGGGGCCCTTCAAGGTCCTCCAGTGGGTCAATGAAGTAACATCAACTACATTATTATTATTTTAATTTTTTTCACCTTTATTTAACCAGGTAGGCCAGTTGAGAACAAGTTCTCATTTACAACTGCGACCTGGCCAAGATAAAGCAAAGCAGTGTGAACAAAAACAACAACAGAGTTACACATGGGATAAACAAATGTACAGTCAATAACACAATAGAACATCTGTATACAGTGTGCGTAAATGATGTAAGAGGTAAGACAATAAATAGGCTATAGTGGTAAAGTAATTAGAATTGAGCAATTAACATCTGACAGATGTGCAGATGTGGATGTGCAAGTAGAAATACTGGTGTGCAAAAGAGCAGAAAAACGAATATGGAGATGAGGTAGGTAGTTGGTTAGATGGGCTGTGTACAGCTGCAGCGATCGGTAAGCTGCTCTGACAGCTGATGCTTAAAGTTAGTAAGAGAGATATAAATCTCCAACTTCAGTGATTTTTGCAATTCGTTCCAGTCATTGGCAGCAGAGAACTGGAAGGAAAGGCAGCCAAATAGGTGATGGCTTTGGGGACGACCAGTGAAATATACCTGCTGGAGCGCGTGCTACGGGTGGGTGTTGCTATGGTGACCAGTGGGCTGAGATAAGGCGGAACTTTACCTAGTAAAGACATACAGATGACCTGGAGCCAATAAGTTTGGTAATGAATATGTAGCGAGGACCAGCCAATGAGAGCATACAGGTCGCAGTGGTGGGTAGTACATGGGGCTTTGGGGACAAAACGGATGACACTGTGGTAGACTGCTTCCAATTTGCTGAGTAGAGTGTTGGAGGCTATTTTGTAAATGACATCCACTCCACCTTAGTCTCCACCTTAGTCTTGGCCCACTTATGTGGTGACTTAGGAGCAGCGACCCTTGCCGCCGACCTCAGACCGGGGACCCTTGCAGCGGGCCCCGAATAGACGAGCGACTCCGGCAGCTCCTGACTGACGGGTGGCTCTGGCAGCTCCTGACTGGAGGGAGACTCTGGAGGGAGGAGACGGAGAGACAGCCTGGTACGTGGGGCTGCCACAGGACCCACCAGGTTGGGGAGACCTACAGGAGGCCTGGTGCGTGGAGGAGGCACCGGATGGACCGGGCTGTGGGGGAGCACTGGAGCTCTGGTGCGTAGCCTTGGCACCACTCCTCCAGGCTGGATGACCACTTTAGCCCGGAACCTCCAGAGTACAGGCACAGGTTGAACCAGGCTGTGGGGGAGCACTGGAGATCTGGTGCATACCACTCGCACCTCTCCCTTAGGCTCAATGCCCACATTCGCCCGGCACGGGCGGAGGACAGGCATAGGGCGAACTGCACCCTCCCAGCGCCCCGGAGACACAGCACGCAGCGCCGGCGCAGGATACCCTGGGCCGAAACGGCATACCGCAGACCAAACACGCTGAGCTGGCACAACACGCCCTGACTGGATGCCCACTCTCGCATGGCACTTGCGGGGGGCTGCCTTGTTTGTGTCACCAACTCCATTCTCCGATATCCCTTCTCGCACTGTTCTAGAGAATCCCAGGCGGGCTCCGGCACACTCTCTGGGTCGACCGACCACCTCTCTATCTTTTCCCAGGTTGTCTCATACTCCAGATAGCGCTGCTTACCTGTCCAGGACTCCCTTTCCACCACGCTGCTTGGTCCTTTGGTGGTGGGTAGTTCTGTAATGATTGTCGTCGGGAGAAGGAGAAGAGGACCAAAGTGCAGCGTGGTACGTATTCATAATAATTTTAATAAAGATGAATACTGAACAAAAACAACAAACCGACAAACGAACAGTTCTGTAAGGTGCAACAAAAACACTATACAGAAAATAACTACCCACGACCCATAGTGGGAGAACAGGCTGCCGAAGTATGGTTCTCAATCAGAGACAACGATAGCCAGCTGCCTCTGATTGGGAACCATACCAGGCCAAACACATAGAAATAGAAAACATAGAACACAAAACATAGAAGGCCCACCACAACTCACACCCTGACCAAACTAAAATAGCCCAGCTGATTAGTAGGGATCCAGAATTTGCCACTCTAACAGAACATCAGCTCTCTGGATATGGGTGAAGGAGAAGAGGGGGTGGTTTGGGACAGTTGTTGCGGGGGTGCAGAGGTGTTGGCCAGGGTTGGGGTAGCCAGGTAAAAGCATGGCCAGCCGTAGAGAAATGCTTGTTGAAATTATCGATTATTATGGATTTATCAGTGGTGACAGTGTTTCCTAGCCTGAGCGGCTGGGAAGAGGTGCTCTTATTCTCCATGGACTTTACAGTGTCCCAAAACATTTTGAAGTAGTGCTGCAGGATGCAAATTTCTGTTTGAAAAAGCTAGCCTTTGCTTTCCTAACGGACTGTGTATATTGGTTCCTGACTTCCCTGAAAAGATGCATATCACGGGGACTATTCGATGCTAATGCAGTATACCACAGGAGGTTTTTGTGCTGGTCAAGGGCAATCAAGTCTGGAGTGAACCAAGGGCTATATCTGTTCTTAGTTCAACATTTTTGTTAAGGCTAGCTCTTCTGAACAAAAAGACTGAACGACTGGGTCCCGTCCCTGGCAACCGAACCAATAGAACAAACGACCAACCGGCTATCTTGTGGAAGGATGAAATGGTATGAATAAATTAATCAAAATAATGTTTTTAATGAAAACATTTATAATTATTTGAAAATGTTGGTAACCCGTTGTATAAAAGTGACAATGCCCTCAAAGCCGGTCTTCTGAGAATATATTGGCACAGTTTGCCAGCCCTCGACTTCGTCTCGGGTTTAACAACGCCCATGCCGATATATCCTCCAAACACCGGCTTCAAGTGCATTATCACTTAAGTAGAGTAATATTGAAATGGCTTCATGTCCATAGTTCCAAAATGTAGATAAAAGTACATTTAAGAATTAGTCATTTTGGTAGATTTTGGGCACTTCACACCTTTCCTACCAATTATTTAAATAATACATATACAGTTGTCATGACGTTGGCCTGGGGGGTGACAGTCATAAATACCTCTTTCCCCCTTTTTCATCTCTCTACCCTACTGAGGTTACATTTGCAAAATCCTTGGTTAACATAGAGATTCTGGGAACATCAGTAGGTGGGGGGAAATGAACTATATTCTGGTAATCCGAACAATTGAACATATGTGGTGGTACTTAATGAATATGATGTCAGTTCGGTTGTCATCTGAGACGTTCTCATCAATGATAAGATGACATAAACTCTACAGTGGAAAGTTTACACATCAGAGTTATCGGATTCACATGGAATTGTTGTTCAATTTAAATGTTTGGATATGAAATTATTTGTGATGGGATGAAATGTGATTTTAGCTTCTAAAATGTGAGAATTGGGTTTTCATAAGACAGGGCTCTGCTCAATCAGTGGCCCGCCCCTGTGAATGGACATGGGCTATAAAACTTTTCAAATACGCCCTCCTCTCCCTTCCTATATAAGCCCTTGACGACAATATAACCTCCTGTTCCGAGTATGTAGGAGGACGGTCCGATGTCAGAATGGTTCAGATAATAACTACAGAATAAAGCTAACATCAGCGTGAGCTTGGTTGCGAATGGTATGAACTTTGAACTCTTATTCACGTTTTCCTTTATGACGTCATTTTTAATCAAGTTATGATTTAATTATGTGTATGTGTAATTAGTTAGGTATTTAGTAAATAAATAATTAAACCCAATTTTGTATTGCTGATTCAAATTGTTAGTCAGGGTTCGTGCAGATGACCAAGAATTTACAACTTTCAGATGAGACTGAATTAAGACGACGATTGATATTGACTGCTATTGATGTAAAATATTACTAGGTCTTTAAGAGTTTATTCGGAAGATAACAGCTCTATAAATATTATTTTGTGGTGCCCGACTCTCTAGTTAATTACATTTACATGATTACCTCAATCAGGTGATATTAATTACGGATAACTTATTTTATAGAATATCATGTCATAGCACTTAATCCGGCATAGCCAAAGACACAACACAGTATATGGCAAACTTGGGCCATATTTTTGTGTTCTCCAGAACCCCTGAAATATTTTAAGCCATCATTGGGCTGTATGTAGGCCTACCAATTCTTTATTGAGATATGACCATGTGAATCCTGTTCATTATGGCCCTTTGGAGCTGGTTGGTGGTCATTTTGGAAACCTGAGTATAATCAAGAGTGTAGTATTGCCGGAGCTCACTGGAGCGATGAATTAATGTCTCGCAACATCACTTAATGAATGATTAGTATTCTTCATAACAGCCTGAAAATAATAGCATACTATAGCATTACTGTATGACCAAAAACACCACGTCATTTCTTATGAGATTTAAGGATGATTGTGCTGAATGGTTGCGTTTTTTTCTCATGATGCGGCGAAAACGAAACAACGAGCAGCAAACAATAAATATGCTCTGATGGAAACAATACAGGTAGGCTAGTCTGTAGCTTCAGCAGCTGAGCAACTTTCACTGGGGACAGGGTCATGCCCCCCCCACATTCTGAAATTATATTTTTGTTCCCCCCCAGTTTTATCATTGCCATGTGATACAAAAAGTGCCAACGGGGTGCTTTAGGACCATGCAGACACCTACGAGCTGTCAGGTAGACTGTTTGGAGTGTTCAGACAGATAGATTTAGGACCAGTTGTGTCCACAAGTCCCCAACCACAGAGCAGGCTGACAGGCTGTGTGAAGGCAAAGCTTCAAAGCTGGACCAGAAATGGAGAGTTGGGAATAGTTCAGTGTGTATGTGTTGCGCTCTTTCACCGAGTTGTAAAAGCAAGCAGAGCAGAAATTGGCTACCCTTTAGTTGACTGATGTAGCTGGCAAGGTAACTGATTTTAACTTAACAGAAAAAAACTAGTGTTTATTCGCAGTGCTGAGCTATTATTGTAACCTTATTGTAATGTTAGCTAATGTGTCAGTCCTTCTCGACTGAGGTGAAGGAATAAGCTACACTAGCTAGTAGCTTCTACAGCTAGGTCATCTCTAGCCTCTAGTTATCTGTCGAATAGTTATAGCCTGTTTGGACTCTGCTGTTGGGATAGCTTTATGTAGGCCCTAACAATTTATGGGCACCGTTTGAGTGCAATTAATGTATTGTTTAGTGTTGTGGCTTTGCTGGCATGCATCCCACTTTTTTTTCTTGCCCCACATAGATTTACATGCTAAAATCGTCACTGAATATGAGTGATCAATATTTAGGCCTATTTCTAGGCAACGTAGTAAACTATGGCCAGATCATAGGCTTATTTAGGAAGGTTTGTTCATTTGTCAGGGTATTGGTTAAAAGGAATAACACAATATTTATTTTTCAGTTACCTTTGATCTAGTTCAGTCTTATTAATCACTTAAACATACGTAGTAATAATCTCTTACCTAGCTTGATGACTGTGGGAATTTTTGCTTTCTTTTTGTTCTAAATGGAGATGGCATATTGGATTGTGTAAAAATACAGGAAATTAGCTTTAGATGCCCCAAAAATTCTGGGAGAGGACCCCCAGACATCCCGCTAGGTTATGTCCACCCCTCTTCTAAAACCAAAGTGGCGCCCAAGAGCTCGTTAATATCATCTGCTCTGAAATCCGCTCATGGAGTATTTACTCAGTATCACTCAAGAACAGATCCAAATACATATTCTCATGAAACCGATTGAGATCGAATGGTTATGGTTGGCATTCAGACGCAGGTTGGAAATTTCACCTGTAAAACAAAAATAATTGTCATACACGATGGCCTATTTCGAAATTAGGTAGGCCTAATTTGGTGTTTGAGGGTATTAAAACACAATGTGTGTCGGCATAGGTAGACGTTGCATTTGGATGATGGGTTTTATGCGCATAAAATGATATTATTCAACAGGGCAAATACGTGGCAAACTTTGATTGAGAAATTATGGTGTACATTTTTTTTTTTTACGCTCAGGCACCTAAAAATATTGCACTACACTACTGAGTATAATAGGTTAAATCTGCGATGGCTGGACATCTTCGTTTAGACTTTTGCTTACTTTGAGTAGAGGTGGAAATGGGTCTCTCTGCTTGACAATTCACCTAAAGTGACATGTAAGGGGTGGCGGGGTTATGGCCCTTATAATACAAATGAATGACTTTTTAATGTGGCATGAACACAACCAGTCATGATGCTTTCGTCTGATTGTCAAACAAATCACTTCAAAAAGTATGCTACCAGTGTATGTTTCTCCACTTCAAAATCATCCAAATAGTGCAATGCATGTACGTACACTCAAGCCATTTGAGGAATGGAAATAGACATCTGTTAACCAAACACAAAAAGTGCTAGGGTGACCATCTCGTTTTTCCTGTGACAGTTTCAGCCCCATTTCAGGAGTTCTTGACTTGTCAGGCTACAAAAAAGGTCAATTCGTCAGCATGACACATCAATTAATGCAGCCCTAATCAATGGCAATCGCTGAACGTCATTAGGCACACTTTTTGAGTTTATGGTCAATTCATACTACCGGTAGCCAGTGATGTAGTGGTAAAAAAATGTTTTGGTAAACTCTGATTGGTGGTTGGGGTGAAAATAGTAACACTCCCTGTAATTTCAATGCATTTTTTTTCTGAAAAAGGTGGATAATCTGCATTTACCCTCCACTTGGCCTACACCACTACCAGTAGCCTACCCTCTGAGGCAATATTACAGACATGAACACATGCAGAGCAGGTAGTGGAATCAAAACATGTTTACACCGTAGTTCATGAGTTGTCCATAACTTATGGGTTGAATGCTTGGAGTCTTCACAGATCCTGTGACATAAAACACTACCTTTCTTTCCTTAATGGCATTTATGCCAGTGTTCTTAGTCATTTATAAGCATTTAACAATTGAATTAGAACATTGAACTTAAACCCTGTACAATTCCTGGATCTTGGGAGATCTGGAAAACGCAAGTGTAACTCTGCCTACGTTGCATTTCATTATGTTTCACTGTGAAAACAGTTCTTATGGGCACATAATAATGTAGACCGATAGCATTGCAAAATGGAATGCTTCTAACCGAAAGAGTCAAATATAGGCCTATTGTCATTAATGTTGGATGGATTGGATGCACATTGGTGTCTAGCTGTAGGCTAGTAGTCTAGTGATATTGGCAACCATCATCATCAGCTGATGATGAAAAAAATATAGTGTGTGATAG
The DNA here is from genome assembly GCF_023373465.1 of Oncorhynchus keta. Classification (NCBI taxonomy): domain Eukaryota; kingdom Metazoa; phylum Chordata; class Actinopteri; order Salmoniformes; family Salmonidae; genus Oncorhynchus; species Oncorhynchus keta. Next base: position 1,849,675 of record NC_068451.1, read on the forward strand.
AAAATGAATGAAGCTAAATACATGGTCTACTTCTTCTGGCCACAGCTGGCACGGCTGGGCACGGCTGGGCATGGCTGGGCACGGCTGGGCACGGCTGGGCACGGCTCTCTAAACAGCTGACTGAAAAAAGCAAACAATGATAAATAAACGGATAAATGTAATGCATTAGAATAAAGGCTATTTTTATACTGAGTGGACAGGCATTTATTTTCAAATTTACCACTGCATTTGAACAAATAGGAGAATGGTTAAATTAACATTACTTAGAGACCCCCCTCCCCCAGTTTGACTTTTGTTGCATTTAGGGGAGCTAATGTCTCATTCAGGGGAGTTGACTGTCTCCCTCATAATTCACACCCTGCTGCCTCCAATCTATAATATGTTCTTAAAGGTATCTAGTATTAGTGTACCAAGTTTGATACCTATATCATGAAGTGGAACAATCTGAGGTTTGGTTCTTATCGGCTGGACTATCTCCGGTGAGCAGAGATTACTGATGATTACAGAGTCCTCTCTCTCTCTCTCTCAACTCTGTGTTCTTTTTTCACTTTCTGTGCCAAACGATACTTTAGAATAAGGCTACTTTTAGAACTTGAAATACAGTACAAAACTGGATTGCTGATGCTATGTTTTGCCCATTGGCACTCTCCAGTAGAAGCAGTCCTCCATAGGAATTAATGTGATTCTACAGTATTTCTATTAAATGTTTCAAGGACAAAATTACATGTATTTAAGTTTTTTTTTTTTTTTGTAGTGGGGATAGTAACACTAGTTATCTCCAAAAATGATACTTTAAGGAAAATCTTTATATATTTGTAAAATAAATAAATAATATGTATATCATTTAAAAGTAGCTGTAATAAAATAACATGGCAAAAACAAATGTAGGGGGATGGGGGAGTGCCAAGATGGAGGTACGGTGGCTTCAACACAGCACCTTCTATTAGTCAGTTAGTGTACACAGTGCCTTTGGAAAGTATTCAGACCCCTTGACTTTTTCCACATTTTGTTACTTTACAGCCTTATTCTAAAATGTATTATATTGATGGGGGGGCATCTACACACAATACGGCATTAAAGACAAAGCAAAAACATTTTTTTTAGACATTTCTTTTAATTCATATATATTTTGTATAATAATATCACAGTTATATTAGTATTCAGACCCTTTACTCAGTCCTTTCTTGAAGCACCTTTGGCAGCGATTACAGCATTGAGTCTTCTTTGGCATGACGCTACAAGCTTGGCACACCTGTATTTGGGGAGTTTCTCCCATTCTTCTCTGCAGATCCTCTCAAGCTCTGTCAGGTTGGATGGGGATGCACAGCTATTTTCAGGTCTCTCCAGAGATGTTCGATCGGGTTCAAGTCCAGGCACTGACTGGGCCACTGAAGGACATTCAGAGACTTGTCCTGAAGCCACTCCTGCATTGTCTTGGCCGTGTGCTAAGGGTCGTTGTCCTGTTGGAAGGTGAACCTTGGCCCCAGTCTGAGGTCCTGAGCGATCTGGAGCAGGTTTTCATCAAGGATCTCTCTGTACTTTGCTCCGTTCATATTTTCCTCGATTAGCCTCCCAGTCCCTGCCGCTGAAAAACATCCCCACAGCATGATGCTGCCATCACCACGATTCACAGTAGGGATGGTGCCAGGTTTCCTCCAGACGTGACACTTGGCATTCAGGCCAAAGAGTTCAATCTTGGTTTCATCAGACCAGAGAATTTTGTTTCTCATTGAGAGTCTTTAGGTGACTTTTGGCAAACTCCAAGCGGGCTGTCATGTGCCTTTTACTGAGGAGTGGCATCCGTCTGGCAACTCTACCACCACCAAGGCCTGTTTGGTGGAGTGCTGCAGAGATGGATGTCCTTCTGGAAGGTTCTCCCATCTCCACAGAGGAACTCTGGAGTTCTGTCAGAGTGACCATCGGGTTCTTGGTCACCTCCCTGACCAAGGCCCTTCTCCTCCAATTGCTCAGTTTGGCCAGGTGGCCAGCTCTAGGAAGAGTCTTGGTGGTTCCAAACTTTTTCCATTTAAGAATGATGGAGGCCACTGTGTTATTGGGGATCTTCAATGCTGCAGAAAGGTTTTGGTACCCTTCACCAGATCTGTGTCTCAACACAATCATGTCTCAGAGCTCTACGGACAATTGCTTAGACCTCATGGCTTGGTTTTTGCTCTGACAACTGTGGGACCTTATATTAACAGGTGTGTGCCTTTCCAAATAATGTCCAGTAAATTGAATTTACCACAGGTGGACTCCAATCAGGTTGTAGAAACATCTCAAGGATGATCAATGGAAACAGGATCTCAAGTTCCAGTCTCATAGCAAAGGGTCTGAATTTCTGTTTGATTTTTTTTAACATTGCAAAAAAATCTCCAAAAACCTTATTTCGCTTTGTCATTATGGGGTAGTGTGTGTACATTGCTGAGGATTTGTTTTTAATCGAATCAATTTTAGAATAAGGCTGTAACGTAACAAAATGTGGAAAAAGTCAACGGGTCTGAGTACTTTCCGAAGGCACTGTATAGATCACTGTGTAAATGCCTGAGGTACATAGCCTACAGCAGGGTTCCCCAATTGACATTTTTTCAAATGTTCATTGTAAAAACACCAGGAAATCAGCTCCAAGTGATTTTAATTTTGGATATCTGTTCATAATTATTCCCACACACAATAGAGAGACATGATCATATACAAATGTAAGCAAAGGTTTCAAATTTTTACGTTTTAGTCAAATACTGGGCAAAAACTGGTTGAATCAACACTGTTTCCAAATCATTGTGATGACGTGGGAATCAACGTGGGAAACTGATTGGAATTTAGTATTATTTTTTTCACCAAACTTTTAACCTAAATCCAATGAAATGGTCAAATGTTTTGTTGATTTCACATTAAATTCACCTTAGTTGACAACTCAACCAAATCTAGATGTTTGTGCCCAGTGGGATGATTCTCTCACTCCCTCTCTCTCTCCCTTAGATAACCGTGACAAAGGCTCACCAGCGCCCATAATTCCACCAGCTCCTATAATTCCACCATTTGACATTGTTGTTTTTCAACCTCACTCAGACGCATCTGAGCTAACTACACTGTGCGCCCATAAGTACACAAATGTTTGTGTGTTAATTTGTAAACAAGTTATTGTTTAATTATAACTTTGCGTGAACTTTGCTGATCAGTGGGGCGAAGCATGTCTCCCCTTCAGCGTGTAATTATTCAGCCTAATTGCTGGCCCTGTTCACAGAGCATAAAGCACTGCTCATCCCTCAGCATGGCCATCTCACATGCCTTCATTTCACTCTCTGTGTCCCAAATAGCACCTTATCCCCTGTATAGTGCCCCACTTTTGATCAGAGCCCTATGGTCCCTGATCAAAAGCAGTGCTCTATATAGCGAATAGGGTGCAATTTGGGAAGCACTCACTGGCTGTCTCCTCAACAGAAACATTAACAGCATTTTAATGGTTCAATGTCTCTTATGATCCTAATTGTCAAGATAAAAGCATATGGTGCTGAAAAGAAGGAGGGGGTGGATATAATAATAATTAAGGCATGATGTTAGCAATTTGTCTGTCTTTACACCGTATACATGCAATGTTGTCCCACCCAGTCTGGTCTCCTTCCAAATCAATGCTGCGTAATCAGAGAGGACACAAAGTCACATACAGACAACTGTCATGGTGAGGCCTCCCTCAGGCAGGTTTAGGTTGAATCTCTCTCCCTCTCTCTAAAGATGAGCAAAAAAGACTATATAAAATAACACAAATACTTAGCTATATTGTATGCTACATTTTTTTAAAAACAATTATATTATTTTATCCCCCTTGCTAGAATAATGACACTTAGCCTTTTTCTAAAATGCTTTATGAGATTGGAGAACACATGAAGAGGGATCTTAGACCATTTTCTCCATACAGAATCTTTCCAGATCCTGGATATCCTTCCTCTGTGCTTTATGGACTGCCCTCTTCAATTCAAATCACAGGTTTTCATTAGGGTTCCAGTCCGGAGACTGAGATGGCCATTGCAACATTTTGTGGTCAATTAACCATTTCTTCGTGGATCTTGATGTGTGCTTGGGGCTATGGTCTTGCTTGGAGATCCACTTGAAGCCAACATTCAGCCTCCTGGCAGAGGCAACCAGGTTTTCGGTTAAAATGTCCCGGTACTGGGTAAAGTTCTTGATGCCATTGACCTTAACAAGGGCCCCAGGACCAGTGGAACCAAAATGAACCCATAACATCAACGATCCCATTTTTTACAATAGGGGATTCTTTTCTTATTATGCTTCTTTATTTCAACGCTAAACCCACCACTGGTGCGTGTTGCCAAAGAGCTCTATTTTCATGTCACCTGACCATACCACCAGTTCCAATCAAAGTGCCAATGCAGTTAAGCAAACTCCAGGCGTTTACATTTGTTCAATGACATGAACATAGAGCTCTTTGGCCATGCACACCAGCGGTGGGCTTTGCTTTGAAAGAAAGATTGGCACCCTTGTACTTTTGACCTGGACGCATTTCCTCTTCACCTTTGAGACCACACCCCGCTCTATAAGTCTCACATCAGTTCATTTTCAGTTCTTCCCTGTCGCTCACAACAGTTACGATGGCATCTCTGTCTGTGTCAAACGACAAATTCTCACTGGATCTCTTCGAGAAGATCAGTGAGAGGAACAGCGAAGGAAACATCTTCTCTCCTCTGCTTTGGCTATGGTATTCCTTGAGGCCAAGGGCAATCCTGTTACACAGATATCAGAGGCGCTGCACCTCCACAAAGCTAATGGCGACATCCATGATGGGTTAAAAAAAAACTCCTGTCTGAGTTGAATAATGACAAACCCCATACATACTGAGCCTGGCTAACCGCCAGTTTGAAGGGGCCAGGGGCAATATTGCCACACGGATGTTAGAAACACTGCCCCGCCACAAAGCTGAGGTGTTCAGAAAACTCCTGTCTGGGCCCCGCACGCACTACCCCCTATGCACTGAACCTGGCAAAGCCTTTACAAAAGCTTTTCTCTGTGAAACTAGGAAGTACTACGGTGCCAGGTTAGAGTCTGTCAACTTTGAGTCCAATGCAGAGGCAGCTCGGGTTAATATTAACTGGGTGGATAAAAAGACAGAGGGAAAACTCCAGGACCGGTTGCAAAAGGAAGCTGTCAACAACCAAAACTTGTTGGTGAATGCCATTTATTGCAAGTGAGGCAAGGAGTTCAAGGAGAGATCCACCAGAGAAGATCAGTTCAAGGTGAGAAGAAATTAGAGTAAACCAGTGAAAATTATGTATCAGGAGAGCATGTTCTGCTTGACCTTAATCCCTGAGGTCAACTGCTAGATTCTGGAGTGATCTGAGCATGCTCCCAGAAGAAATAGAGGACAAACTGGGCTGGAGAAGCTGGAGAGGGAGCTCACGTATGATACATTTGTTGCATGGACCAGGTGGGACATATGCACTTCCCCAGATTGAAGATGGAGAAGACCTGCGACCTAAAAGCAGTTCTGGTCAGTATGGGCATGATGGACTCCTTTGAAGAGTTCAGGAGCAATTTCTCAGGTACGTCACCCAACAACAACCTGGAGATGTCGGAGGTGGTACACAAGGCCTTTGTAGAGGTGAATGAGGAAGGCACCGAAGGCTGCAGCTGCCACAAGGCGGTCTCCCTGATCAGTAATGTTAAATATACGTAACTTCAAAGCAGACCACCCCTTTCTGTTCTTCATCCGCCACAACAATACTCAAAACATCCTCTTCTGAGGCAGGTACTGCTCCCCTTAAAGTGATGCTACAGAGGTTTTGTATAAACGGGCCCCCAAAATGTTGCATAATTGTGTGTAACGTCATTCATTTCATATATGTTACGTCCTGCAAAAAAAAGATATGTTACGAATTCCAATTCATACACTTGGACTTTGCAATGCTTAAGGGTGATCGTTCTTGTAAACAACGTTGTCATTTGTAATAATTATGTTAATTTATGTAATCTCGGTTAACCCAGAAGTAAAATATTGTGTAATTTGGTCAGCTGCATGATTATGTTCTGGGCCAAAACGTGTTAGAATTTGAGAGTTTCGGCAAAGACGAAGGCCTAGATTCAATCAGATCAAGCACTAACCAGCGATAGCCAACACATCCGCATAGCGGATGTTTTGGCAGTGTAAGAGGTGGAACTGTGTTGGAATTGTCAAATTGGCAAGGAGCTGCTCTTGTGATCATTGTCACGAAGCCACACTATATAGAAATAATGACGCTCAAATTGAAAACCATTAAATGTGACCATGAGGATTTCTATCAGCCTAATCGAGGTGTAGATACAAATTCACATTCCAGTGTTCGGACTTGTAAACATGGCTGTATGGCATTTCTCTTAATTAAAGCGACTCGGTGCAGCCAATGGCAATGTCTGCTTTAGGTATAACGCTGGGAGCCGCTTCTGGATTTGACAGCTCAAAAGCAGTCCCACCTCTGACACTGTCAAAACATAATCTATTTCGTCTAAAGAGAATCTGAATATATTTCTCCCAAAGTCTCCACCCTCACAAAGCCAAAGCAACCCTCCCATGCGCAAAACACTTGAATTGAAGCAGTTTAAGCACTGCCTTCGCCCAATCCTAAAACATCCTAATAAAAAAAAGCAGAAATTCTGCTGCTTGTCATCTCAAGCATCCCATTCAGTTCCAACTGATTCTTTGGTCTACACGCAGAATCTGCCTACAAGAGATTATACTGTTATTTTATGTTTGCGGAATTGTTTAATAATGTAATTATGTTGCATAACAATGTCTGTAATCTTAATTTGAACATTTTTGTGTTTAATTTGTGTCTGAAACAAAAATACAAAAAGAAACGTATTATAAATCATAAAATCATATATAGCCCATTTCTGGCTGTGGTAACTAGTGGAAACCATAAATTGAACATCAAAGAAACCCCACCTTTCTGAAAAAACTATAGCTTGGACAGAGGGAAATTTCCAACAGTGACATCACTGACCCCATGCACTGCTTTTTCATGCAAGTGTGCCAACAAGATCTGACCTTTTCCGCCTAGTTCTAGCAACTATGATGGACCCGTAACCAAGCCAAGCTTGGTTTGGTTCGGATCAGTAGTGTGAAAGCTCTCATTATGCCATGCTTAGATATTTGCTTGTTAGACCAGCAGTAACCACAATAGTTCAACATCATCTGTTGGGAAAGTTCACATCTGCTCCTTCCTTATTTAGGGTTAAAAAAAAAATTGACTTCAGAACTTTTAATTTAAGAGGCAATAATTTCATCCAGACTTTTTACTTCTAGATTCATCTGGCCTGGCTCTTGCAAAACAAATACAAGCTAAACTAATTGCTGAGGATCCCCTACGGATGCATTAGGATTATAGTAGAGCATGACAGTGAAAAATCAAGCCGCTGCATCGAGCAGAAAATCTCCATGAATCACGTCTTGTGTGTGTGTGTGTGTGTGTGTGGGGGGACAGGCAGCGGCGGTGGTAGTGGCGGATCAGTAATCATCGGGGAGGCAGTCCAAATGAATACTTCACCGGCAGCCGCCTCGTTCTCCATCATTAGGGCACATTACAGGGCCACAATATACATCATTAAACCGGGCACAAACTATTTATTAAAAGGCAATTAAGGAGACAAGAGTATGTCACTTCTCCCTGTAGTATTAATAGGCAGTAAAACGGCAGAGGCTTAAGGCTAATGCTGAACTTCCAGTCAACCTGACTAATGGCCTCTAGTTGTTCCAAAAACACAAGACGACCCTTTGCCTGGCTACCCAAACTCCTTGCTCTGGCCTAATGCTTTGCCACGCCCACAGACATTAGTTTCTTCTCTGCAATGTCTGGATCTGAGTAACTCCATGACAATTTCTAGAACGGAAAACATTCTAACCGTTTTGATTGGTCCCAGAAACCGATGGGCTGAGCAAGAGCCAGAATACACGTGTGTAAAGCCTATGGGTAAATGGGTGAAAATGTGTCAATGGCTTTGTTACTCCAATTGGTTAGAGGTGATCCAATCACTGATTACTTTGTTTGGTACAACACCCCTCAATTTGACATCACCACAAACGACTTCAATGACGGCAATCTCAGACTGAAGTTCGTAGCAAACGAAAGAGCGTCGGCAAAAAAACTCAGTTTGAGTCGTAAGGCAAGAAGACCCTTCAATATAGTTATTTCTGTTGAGTCACCGCTCATGAGAAGGCACCTCAGAAAAAAGGGTTCTACATCAAACCTTTTTCATGTAAAGAAACTTGTCATTTTAGGGTTCGATGTTGGGTGAAATGGTTCCAAGAAGAATTATCCTACAAGGGACAAGCCAGAGAACACTGTATGGCACCTTTCTATTTAAAGAGTGATCAAAACAAGGTGGTGTAATGTCAGCACAATGTACACTATGAGCCATAAATACAAGGCAGTCAAACCTGGCATTTCAATGGATCTACAGTTGGGGATAAATATGTAGTCTCAGTCATCAACCTTCTGTTTATTTAAAATTAAAGCACCCAGTTTTGTCGTAGTAGAGGTGCAACCTTTTTTCAATACTTTAGAGCGGTTATTTGCCGGCGAGTCTTGATGACACCACACCTGACATTCACACTTAGTTAAGGGTACATTAAAGTTTTTACAAATGGCACAAAAGTTTGACCACACGCACACATCCAAAACTAACTGGGAAAGGTCAATCACTGCAAAAATAGCAGGTCCACATAAATAAAAATGCCTTTAAATAAAAGTAGCATTACAATGTGAAAATTGTGGTGACTTTGGTCAACTAGTGACCGGACAAAGGGGAGGAACTAGATTTGTGTAGCAGGATGACAGATTGTGTGTGTTTGTTGTGTGCGTGTTCATTGTACGAGTGTTAACATTAATCTGTCTTTCAATAGTTTGCCTGTGCAGATTACTTTAGTGATTTCAGTGTGACCAGACCACGTTTCCACAGATAAAAGAAAATGTAATCCAAAAAGCAGACATTCACATAACTGCCACTTAATAAAAAGGGAATTGAAAGATGGAGATAAAGATTCTGTTTAAAATAAATATGGCTTTGCATGTGTCAATCAAGATGACAGATCTGCATGGGTTTCTTCACTGGTCAAATAAAGCTATAGTGAGGGACCTGGGATTTGCAAGTAACTTTGGTAGAGGGCAGGAAGCAAAGCATTACAAATCACTGACACACATGGACACCACATTCAGTCATGAATATAAGGCACAAAAAATACTTCACATACTAGCTAGCATGTGCTCAAAATGAAACTTCAGGTTTTGCATAAAGGTAGATTCAGCTATACACGTTTCAGAAGGGCCGATATCAGGCCGATATCCACAACAACAAAAGATAGTGAAGAGAGGGGATAAGAGAGGCTAATCTACTCCGCAGTAGTTGCCCCTCGACTATCACATTTGCAGGAGAGTGAAAGGACCTCCCATGCACATGTGAAGATGCTCTGTATGGGAATGTGGGTGCTCAAAAGTACAGCCTATTGTATAGCGTTTATTCCTCAATAGCTTTGTTTCACACTGCTGCTCGTATCGCTGAGTCTCAGTTTAAAGGTGAATGCACCAATTTGTAAGTCGCTCTGGATAAGAGCGTCTGCTAAATGACTTAAATGTAAATGTAAAGGAAATGCTTCGTAGCATTGGAGATGTGCAATAATATACTACAAGATCAATAAATAATTAAGGAAAGTGATATAATTTTACAATCATACAATTTGCACAATATTCAACATCAAATACACCCCAAAAATGTTTTGTCTCAGTATCAGTGCCAAATGTAATTTTTATGAACTCCCATAATTTATGTCGTCTCAGAACAAACTGTGGCAGTGGAAATCAAACAGGACTCAAATGTTTCGCTGACAAAAATAAATAAAACAAATTAAAACAATATAAACAAAATAAAAACCCTGAGATTTCAGATTCAGATGCAACATTGAGGTCACCCCTTTTACTAAATGCGTCACAGGGGGGGGGCAGATGACAAGCAGCCACCAGATGTGTCAGTTAACGGCTGACCAATGATGAAATCTAGTGGCTTTGGCAGCCGTGACCCTGATTTCAACCAGTTTTACTCTTAAGACTCTTTCTTGCATTCAGCGGCTTGACACGAGGAGACTGTGTTGAGGTGTGGGTGAGGTGTTCAGCTGATGCTTAGGGCACCACAACACAACACTCCTAACCATTCAGTCCACATTACAATAGGCCTCAGTGCTCTCAGCCATCAGGCCCATTCATTCTACCCACTGGAAATCCAGTAGTACTCTACCCTGCTAGTCTAAATTAGCACCTCCCCCTGGTGTCCCTGCCCCTGTGTGAGGGTGGGGCTGAGCGAGGTCACTGGGTAAAGCTCTTCTTGATGGCCACGTTGGGGAAGAGTCCGCAGAGCTCTTGGACGATGCGGGCGTCCACCTGCGAGCAGAAGGACACGTCCAGGAGGAGGAGCTTAGGACACACCTGCAGCAGCTTTCTCAGGGAAGAGGAGCTTACCATCCGGGTGCCTGTCAATCAACAACACAAACATACCACATGAGTGAGCAACATTAATGTGACCACTCAGAAATACATAGATTAATCAGATAGGCAATTACAGACAAATAATAGTGATTACTGTGTTATAAACGCTCCAAGTAAAATACTATATCAAATATCAGGTGTGAACATAAAATTACTTTATATAAACTTGTGTGAGACCGAGAGAAAGAGATATAGATTCAGAAAGAAAGGGGGAGGTAGTACCCACCCAATATGTCGAGGTGCTGCAGTGCGGGGCAGTTGGCAGCCAGCTCCTCAATGTCTGAGTCGCACACGGTGCGGTTGGCGGTGAGGAAGAGCTTCCTCAGGCACGGCAGGTTGCGGGCCAGGTGCTGGAAGCAGCCCGAGCTGCTCTGCAGTGTGGAGCACCATCCCAGGTCCAGCTCCTCCAGTAGTCTGCACCCTGCAGCCAGCTCGGCCAGGCCGCGCTCCGTCAGGTTTCTGCAGCGCCACAGGTCCAGGGAGCGCAGTGAGCGGCAGCGGACAGCCAGCATGCTGGCCACCACGTCATAGTCGTCTATCTGAAAGGAGAACATAGGGGTGGTGACCTCAGGGCTGTCAGCTAACATAGAATGACTGAATCAATTGTCATGATTCTTGATTGTGGTTAGGAGTTAAGCTGATCCTATAAATGTCTATCTGGCACAAGAGAAAGGTATGATAGTGAGTGCATTTGTGGGGGGGAATCTTACCATCACACAGCTCCCCAGGTTGAGGTGTCTCAGCTCAATGCAGAACGTTAGGATGCTCAACATGGCTGTTTGCTGCAGCAACATAAACAAAGCAAGAGAGAGAAAATGTCACAGAGTTAAGTTTCTATCAACTCACCCAAAATATGATGATTGCACCCCTTTTTGTACACACACAGTAAAATGAGACTCAGGAATGTGTGTCAAAGGTGTCACTTCAAAAAGTACAATAAAACAAGTCTACCCATGTTATTCAATATCTCTCCAAGATGACTTGGTCTGGCAAACACACAACAACAGTATTAGGGTAGCATAACATTTCAAAACGTAAATAAATACATTTGCTTATCACCTATCCACCATTGCAAGACAGGGATAGAGGTGAGATTTCAATGTGGAACTGTCAACATGCCACCGAATGGCAATTGAGTGTGCGTGCCGTGTGCTTTAGCAAATATCTCGAACGTGTACGTGTGTGTGTTGTGGTCTCTTTCTTTGCCTTTTGACAGTCAGAGAACTATTTAATTATACCAGTGACAGCTTAATGACAGACAACAGGGCTGGATGACACATAGGACTGCAGACACACACACACACACAGCCTGCTCAGTCTGCCTGCAGTAAACAACCCGAAAGCCTAGACCTCAACCTCACTGCACTGGAAAGACTACGGTATGGTGTCTGCCTTAGGAAAAGGCTGAAACATGAAAACAACACTCAGAAATGCTCTGTAATGTTTTGTAGCAAGCCTGGGCGAGAACAGTGACCCGAGCTCTGAGTTCATTACAAATGATGACAGCAGAGAATTAGTCCTACGTAAACCACAATGATGCCATCCACAGGTCATGCATCTAACAGGAAACTCAACTACCTCTTAACCCATACACACCGCCAATATACCCATGTGCATTTGCCTAAAAATAAGGCATAACTTGTGTTTACAACATCGTCTCAGTATATGCAACTCAGCAAACGCTTTTAACCAAAGTGACAATGCAGTGAGTGCATACATTGAGGCTCTGTGGGAAATGAATCCACAACCTTAGTGCCGGCATCATGCTTAAGTTATGGGTGCCCCAAGGTTCGATAATCGGCCCACTACTGTTTACAATCTATATAAATAACATCGGTAATGCTATAAAATGCAGATGAAACAGTGTTCCATTGAACCATTGGTTGGCCAAGCCTTTTCACACTTGAAGTCTGATTATAAGCACTGCGGAGGACACTATTGGATCTAAAGCTAGTACTAAATTCAAACAAAACACATGCTTTTGTAGAACAGGAGAGCAATGCTGTTTAATGGCATGAAGTCTTCATAAAAGAATTGCCTCCACACTTCTATGGTTGGATTTTTGGTAGGCTACTTTGAAGCAGGGTAAGACTTTCCTCGTTACAGGGAAGTAAAACTTTCAGGTTTCAAACAATTGGCACAACGGTCTAAGGCACTGCATCTCAGTCACTACAGACCCTGGTTCGAATCCAGGCTGTATCACAACCGGCCGTTATTGGGAGTCACATAGAGCGGAGCACAATTGTGGCCTAGCATCGTCCGGGTTAGGGTTTGGCTGGGGTAGGCCGTTATTGTAAATAATAATTTGTTCTTAACTAGTTAAATAAAGGTTAACAATTGTTTTTTTTTATGTAAAAACAAAAAATACAGCCTCATGCTTACATAGCAAAATGGTGAGTGACGCGCTATTAGCCTGCCTACCGTTGACTATAGCCAATGCACTCGAATGGCAAATGAGAGGCTCGCTTTAATTACGAGTTGAGAAATACAAATTGTAACTCTTTTTAAAGTGTGGCCATCAAAACAGTTAACAATTCCAAATGCAATCGTGTGCTATTTGTTACGCAATGACTGGGCTTATAAAAGGATGTTTCACTCCAGTAGGCTACCAGCTTTTTGAGGAGCTGCTCTCGAGCCGTCTGACAGTTGACTGGCCATTCCGCTCCTCAGACTAGGCTCTGTATGATGCACGCGTGTGATAAATAATATGCATGATTATGGCTAACGAAAATACACACTAGCCAATTTAATTCAAGTAAATTATGCAAATTAACCTACAGACCGATAAGCATGACCGGTCAAATGCATTTTTGGTGGCTAACCGATTAGCATCCCTATTTAGCATACAGTGCCTTCAGAAAGTATTCACACCCCATTGCTTTTTTCCAATTGTATTGTGTTACAGCCTGAATTTAAAATGTATTAAATTTAGTTTTTTTTTGTCATAATACGCCATAATGTCAAAGTGGAATGTTTTTCAAAATGTTTACAAATTATAATTAAAAATTAAAAGCTGCAAGGTCTGGAGTCAATAAGTATTCAACCCCTTTGTTCATGGCAAGCCAAAATAAGTTCAGGAGTAAACATTTGCTTAAGAAATCACAAATTGCATGGTGTGCAATAGTGTTTAACCCTTTAAACCCCAATATAAATTCAAGAATGCTGCTGTAGATTACTGAGAATTTTCAAGATAAAGCTCATTCTGACACATTTCAAACAAACAGACATAGCTCCAAAACAAAGAACAAAATGACTATTACAAGTTAACTTATTATTGAATAGGTTGGGCTCTTTAAAACTATGACACCACATTCATGTCAATGGGAATAACACTCATTTTGTCTTCCATTGTGTAAAGACACTATCAAAAAACAATTAACACAAGTTTTACATTTCAGTACATCTGACTAAATTACTCACCTAAAAATGTACCAAGCACAACCCATACTTATAAATATTATTTACATATGAATAAATCAAATTATCCAAAATGTGATCAGAGGACAATATCCAGAAACTATTTCAAAACACACACAAAGTATTCCATTTGATTGACAATGATTCTTACTTCTGAAACTATGTAGAAATGCAAACAACTATTCAGAGCCTACAGTATTTCAAAATGTAGGTATCCTCTCTCAATAAGATTTAGTACAGACCAGGGCTGACACAAAATGTAGAACTAGTAGCCTACTTTGACAATTCAGTGAATGCAACAAGTATTAGATAGAGACGGAAAGAATATACAAAACACAACAACTGTTCAGAGACAAAAGACTTGTAGGACAAATTCATATTTCACACTGTCACTTTAGCGTTTGCATTTAGCCTAAACATGGAACTTCTACATGCATGGCCCCATTCTGCAAAGTGGCATAGACCACCCAAAAGGAGGTATCTACATATCTCCCATTTTTTACACTGCCTCCACTCTGGATACACACAAAACACCCTCTCTTGTGCCCTTCAAACTTCACCTGCTTTCAAATGAGCTACATCTTGGTCCACACGACCTGGTGCCACACCCGTCTCCCCTCTTCCTGCCACTGTGGCAATATCAAAGTGAATGCACAAGCAGCATTTTGAATGCCTTCAGGGACCAGCGCCTGTGTTTTCTGGAAAGGGGCCTTTGCAGGATCCCTCATAAAATGTACGCTTATGATGGCAATGTTGAGCATCCCCCAAAACATATACGTCCACCATTTTCTACCTGTGCGTCCAACATTGTAATAGCTCCTCAGTTGGTCAAGATGGTCAACCCCGCCCATGTTCTTGTTGTAATCCATTACAAGCTCTGGAACAGATAGAAGTTCCTACTACTTTAAAAACAACTCCAAAACCCATGCCACTGTCACTTTAGGCCCAGGCTATGTGGTACAAGGGTGAATGGTGGGACTTAAGGCAGACACGCCATGGAAGTGTAGGCTCCCCTCTCGGGTGTGCCCCCTCACCCTCTACTCTTGTCTCCCTCCTCTTCACATCTCTATCCCTCCAATTATAACCAAGATGGCATAGCAGTTCAGACGTCTTTTGTCCTCGTCTTGTGTTATATATACACACACACACACACAACTTTTTTCACATACATTTTTTTTCCCATCACCTCATCTTCAAAACAATCTCCTGCAACCCGCCTCACCAATTTATATTTATAAAAAAGTATTATTTACCTCAAATCTGTAATCCTCCAATAAGATAGCCAGAAACTCCAAGAAGCTAGCCAGAAGCTAGCCAGGAGCTAGCCAGGAGCTAGCCCAGAAGCTAGCCCAGAAGCTAGCCCAGAAGCTAGCCCAGAAGCTAGCCCAGAAGCTAGCCCAGAAGCTAGCCCAGAAGCTAGTTCGCGTCTTTACTACTGGCAAATCGTTAGTATTCAACTAACCACGGTTTGAAGTCATCAGCTATCCTTTAGCTCGAAAATCTATCGCCAGTTTTGTACGTCGCAGTGCGGCTCGGAACGGAACATACCGGACCAATTTTTCTCTCCATGTCCCTGGATTTAAACTGATCTCTGGACATTCATACCCGGATCTCACAGCTAGCTAGCTGCTATCCGTGTGACTATCGGCTTTCGTCTAGCCAGCTCCGTCAATCACTCCTGAGTCCCATCAATCACTCCTGGGCTGCAGTCACCTATCCGGACCCGTTTTACTGCCTACGCGGAGCCCCACCGGGCCTTCACAACTGGACTGCCGACGTTATCTACCCGAAGGAGATCCGGCTGGCTCCTCCGTCGCTACGTTACCTGAACGCCCATCTTCGGCCTGCTAACCGTTAGCTGTCTTACCGGCTGCTATCTGAATAGACAATCGGACAATTTATTTATTTTTATTATTATTATGTTTCTTCTTGAGCCTCTATAACTATATCTTTTGTTTTTATTTTTGTTGTTGTTGTGTGATTTGGATTAATCCCCTCTACCACACGGAACCCCACTAATCTACTGACGGAACGCAAGAGGTGGCTAACAACAGACCTCCATCCTATGCTAGCTTGCTACCGATGGCCTGGCTAGCTGTCTAAATCGCTATGACCCCCCAACCAACCTCTCCACTCACTGGACCCTTTCGATCACTAGACTAAGCATGCCTCTCCTTAATGTCAATATGTCTTGTCGATTGCTGTTCTGGTTAGTGTTTATTGGCTTATTTCACTGTAGAGCCTCTAGTCCTGTTCACTATACCTTTTCCAACCTATTAGTTCCACCACCCACACCTGGTTTCAATGATGTTTCTGGAGACAATATCTCTCTCTTCATCACTCAATACCTAGGTTTACCTCCACTGTATTCACATCCTACCATACCTTTGTCTATACGTTATACCTTGATGCTATTTTATCGCCCCCAGAAACGTCCTTTTACTCTCTGTTCCAGACGTTCTAGACGACCAATTCTTATTGCTTTTAGCCGCACCCTTATTCTACTCCTCCTATATTCCTCTGGCGATGGAGAGGTGAATCCAGACCCTGCAGTGCCTAGCTCCACTCCTATTCCCCAGGCGCTCTCTTTTGACGACTTAGCCTTGGTTTCATGCATGTTAATATTAGAAGCCTCCTCCCTAAGTTTGTTCTATTCACTGCTTTAACACACTCTGCCAACCCGGATGTTATAGCTGTGTCTGAATCCTGGCTTAGGAAGACCACCAAAAATTCAGACATTTTAATTCCAAACTACAACATTTTCAGACAAGATAGAACTGCCAAAGGGGGCGGTGTTGCAATCTACTGCAAAGATAGCCTGCAGAGTTCTGTCCTACTATCCAGGTCTGTACCCAAACAATTTGAACTTCTACTTTTAAAAATCCACCTCTCTAAAAACAAGTCTCTCACCGTTGCCGCCTGCTATAGACCACCCTCTGCCCCCAGCTGTGCTCTGGACACCATATGTGAACTGATTGCCCCCCATCTATTTTCAGAGCTCGTGCTGCTAGGCGACCTAAACTGGAACATGCTTAACACCCCAGCCATCCTACAATCTAAACTTGATGCCCTCAATCTCACACAAATTATCAATGAACCTACCAGGTACCTCCTCAAAGCCTTAAACACAGGCACCCTCATAGATATCATCCTAACCAACTTCCCCTCTTAATACACCTCTGCTGTCTTCAACCAAGATCTCAGCGATCACTGCCTCATTGCCTGCATCCGTAATGGGTCAGCGGTCAAACGACCTCCACTCATCACTGTAAAACGCTCCCTGAAACACTTCAGCGAGCAGGCCTTTCTAATCGACCTGGCCGGGGTATCCTGGAAGGATATTGATCTCATCCCGTCAGCAGAGGATGCCTGGATATTTTTTTTAAATGCCTTCCTAACCATCTTAAATAAACATGCCCCATTCAAGAAATTTAGAACCAGGAACAGATATAGCCCTTGGTTCTCCCCAGACTTGACTGCCCTTAACCAACACAAAAACATCCTATGGCGATCTGCATTAGCATCGAACAGCCCCCGTGATATGCAGCTGTTCAGGGACGCTAGAAACCATTATACACAGGCAGCTAGAAAAGCCAAGGCTAGCTTTTTCAAGCAGAAATTTGCTTTCTGCAACACTAACTCAAAAAAGTTCTGGGACACTGTAAAGTCCATGGAGAATAAGAACACCTCCTCCCAGCTGCCCACTGCACTGAAGATAGGAAACACTGTCACCACTGATAAATCCACCATAATTGAGAATTTCAATAAGCATTTTTCTACGGCTGGCCATGCTTTCCACCTGGCTACTCCTACCCCGGTCAACAGCACTGCACCCCCAACAGTAACTCGCCCAAGCCTTCCCCATTTCTCCCAAATCCATTCAGCTGATGTTCTGAAAGAGCTGCAAAATCTGGACCCCTACAAATCAGCCGGGCTAGACAATCTGGACCCTTTCTTTCTAAAATTATCTGCCGAAATTGTTGCCACCCCTATTACTAGCCTGTTCAACCTCTCTTTCGTGTCGTCTGAGATTCCCAAAGATTGGAAAGCAGCTGCAGTCATCCCCCTCTTCAAAGGGGGGGACACTTTTGACCCAAACTGCTACAGACCTATATATCTATCCTACCATGCCTTTCTAAGGTCTTCAAAAGCCAAGTCAACAAACAGATTACCGACCATTTCGAATCTCACCATACCTTCTCTGCTATGCAATCTGGTTTCAGAGCTGGTCATGGGTGCACCTCAGCCACGCTCAAGGTCCTAAACGATATCTTAACCGCCGTCGATAAGAAACATTACTGTGCAGCCGTATTCATTGATCTGGCCAAGGCTTTCGACTCTGTCAATCACCACATCCTCATCGGCAGCCTTGGTTTCTCAAATGATTGCCTCGCCTGGTTCACAAACTACTTCTCTGATAGAGTTCAGTGTGTCAAATCGGAGGGTCTGCTGTCCGGACCTCTGGCAGTCTCTATGGGGGTGCCACAGGATTCAATTCTTGGACCGACTCTCTTCTCTGTATACATCAATGAGGTCGCTCTCGCTGCTGGTGAGTCTCTGATCCACCTCTACGCAGATGACACCATTCTGTATACTTCTGGCCCTTCTTTGGACACTGTGTTAACAACCCTCCAGGCAAGCTTCAATGCCATACAACTCTCCTTCCGTGGCCTCCAATTGCTCTTAAATACAAGTAAAACTAAATGCATGCTCTTCAACCGATCGCTACCTGCACCTACCCGCCTGTCCAACATCACTACTCTGGACGGCTCTGAATTAGAATACGTGGACAACTACAAATACTTAGGTGTCTGGTTAGACTGTAAACTCTCCTTCCAGACCCATATCAAACATCTCCAATCCAAAGTTAAATCTAGAATTGGCTTCCTATTTTGCAACAAAGCATCCTTCACTCATGCTGCCAAACATACCCTTGTAAAACTGACCATCCTACCAATCCTCGACTTTGGCGATGTCATTTACAAAATAGCCTCCAATACCCTACTCAACAAATTGGATGCAGTCTATCACAGTGCAATCCGTTTTGTCACCAAAGCCCCATATACTACCCACCATTGCGACCTCTACGCTCTCGTTGGCTGGCCCTCGCTTCATACTCCTCGCCAAACCCACTGGCTCCATGTCATCTACAAGACCCTGCTAGGTAAAGTCCCCCCTTATCTCAGCTCGCTGGTCACCATAGCATCTCCCACCTGTAGCACACGCTCCAGCAGGTATATATATATATATCTCTAGTCACCCCCAAAACCAATTCTTTCTTTGGCCACCTCTCCTTCCAGTTCTCTGCTGCCAATGACTGGAACCACTTATCTCCCTCACTAGCTTTAAGCACAAACTGTCAGAGCAGCTCACAGATTACTGCACCTGCACATAGCCCACCTATAATTTAGCCCAAACAACTACCTCTTTCCCAACTGTATTTAATTTATTTATTTATTTTGCTCCTTTGCACCCCATTATTTTTATTTCTACTTTGCACATTCTTCCAGTGCAAAATTACCATTCCAGTGTTTTACTTGCTATATTGTATTTACTTTGCCACCATGGCCTTTTTTGCCTTTACCTCCCTTCTCACCTCATTTGCTCACGTTGTATATAGACTTGTTTATACTGTATTATTGACTGTATGTTTGTTTTACTCCATGTGTAACTCTGTGTCGTTGTATCTGTCAAACTGCTTTGCTTTATCTTGGCCAGGTCGCAATTGTAAATGAGAACTTGTTCTCAACTTGCCTACCTGGTTAAATAAAGGTGAAATAAAAATATATAAATAAAAAAGTATTTCTAATTCTTATTCCTCCCTGCCTTTTACTGCTGAGCCCTGACTCTCCACATCACTTCCCTCACTTTCACTGACCTGGAAGAACAGTAACAGAGGGAGAGGAGAAACAAATAGGATACAATTGTAGTCAGGAACATAATCTCTCTCCCCATATAATTACATTGGTAGAAACAAGAGAAAACAAGCAACTAGTTAGTTGACTATATACAGCTAACGTTAAACACTGCAACTATTTCCATGAGTAGGAGAGAGCAATCATTCGAGCTTGACCACTGGCATGGATGTGCAACCAAATGATGATTTACTAATCTGTGAGCTATTCCCCAAATTTCACAGCATCAAACATTGAAGACACCAAACTGCTGTTTACTTATTTCACTCACCTCGCCATCATCACTTTTCGAAGAGCAAGGACGTGTGCGAATCACCAACCAACATAGATAAAGCCTCTTTCACAGTGAAAAGTCATGTCTGCTTCTGCGATGTCATATTCAGTAATGAAGTTTTTTTTTAAAGTCAAAATGACAGCATACCCTGTTTCCGGTTGATGACAACAGCCACGGCAATACGACAACAGGTTGTTAGAAATTTCATTTTTCAATTTTGACAGAGATATTGTTAGAAAAACAAGGCCGTTTGTGGCGTTACAGTAATTTAAAGAAAGGCCGTTGACGGCCGTTTGGGTTGTAAAAGTTCATATGATTTTTGAAAGACTACCTCATCTCTGTACCCCAAACATACAGATAATTGTAAGGTTGAGCACTGAATTTCAAGCACATATTCTACCACAAAGACCAGGGAGGCTTTCCAATACCTCACGAAGAAGGGCACTTATTGGTAGATGGGTAAAAGCAGACAGTGAATATCCCTTTGACCATGGTGAAGTTACTCATTACACTTTGGATGGTGTATCAATACACCCAGTCACTACAAAGATACAGGCGTCCTTCCTAACTCAATTGCCAGAGAGGAAGGAAACCACGAGGCCAATGGTGACTTTAAAACAGTTAAAGTTGAATAGCTGTGATAGGAGAAAACTGAGGATGGATCAACAACATTGTAGTTATGCCACCTAATTGACAGAGTGCAAAGAAGGAAGCCTGTACAGAATAAATATATTCCAAAACAAGCTTCCTGTTTGCAACAAGGCACTACTATAATACTGCAAAAAAAATGTAGCAAAGCAATTCACTTTTTGTTCTGAATACAAAGTGTTGTGTTTGGGGCAAATCCAATACAACACATTACCGAGTACCACTCTCCATATTTTCAAACATAGTGGTGGTATGCTTGTAATCATTAAGGACTGGGGAGTCTTTCAGGATAAAAAAAAATCAAATGGAACGGAGCTAAGCACAGGCAAAATCAGTGAAGACAGTGAATGTGGCAGAGTTACAGTTTCGACTTAAATCTACCTGAAAATATATGGCAAGACCTGAAAATGGTTATCTAGCAATGAAGAACAACCAGCTTGAAGAATATTGAAAGGAACAAATGGGCAAATGTTGCACAATACAGGTGTGAAAAGCGCTTAGATATTTACCTCAGAAGACTCACAGCTGTAATCATTGCCAAAAGGTACTTCTACAAAGTATTGACTCAGGGGTGTGAATACTTATGTAAATGATATATTTCTGTATTTAATTTTCAATACAATTGCAAAAAGTTCACTGTCATTATGGGGTATTGTGTGTAGATGGGTGATTTTGTATTTTTATTTAATCCATTTTGAATTCAGGCTGTAACAACAAAATCTGGAATAAGTCCATGGTTCCATTCAGAAGGCACTGTACCTCTATCTTTGTGCGGTAGAGCACTAGCCGGCGCAGTTGGGTGAGCTTGGAGATGTGTGTAAAGGCCTGGGGGTGGAGGCGGTCGCACGAGGACAGGTTGAGCTCCTGCAGCCCGGGACACGTCTGGGAGATGACCTCCAGACACGGTTCACTCAGGAAGTGACAACACGACAGCTCCAGACACACCAGGCTCCCGCCACATGCCTTCATGAAGCTGAGGGGGAGGAGGGGGAGGAAGTCAGACCTGTGTTGTGGCGTGGCAACACAATATTAACAGGGAAGTTCCAGATTTGGCAACTTTATGTTAGTTTCAGTCTCAAGATTTATTAGTTGCATATACGGGATACACATGGTATACACCGTCCAACTAAAAAATGCTTACTTGCAGGTTCCTTCTCGACAATGCAACAACAATAAATAATAAAAGGTAAGAATATGAACATAAAGTAAATGGCTCAGTAGAATAAAGATTTTAGCACAAGTAAAATACAGAAAGGTACAATTTATAGTCCAATATTTACACAGATGGCTCCTCACCCTGAAATCAACAGAAGTGATGGGCACACACATGCCACACTGAAGACCGAGACCAATGAACCACAAATGTCCAGATCCTCTAGCCCCCCCAACCCCATAACTCACCTGCTGAAGCCAGTGAGGGTGAGGGCTCCACGGTTGCCGGTCCAGGAGAGGTTGAGTCTCTGGAGCAGGGTGCAGCGGCCCTGCAGGTGGCCCAGGGAGGTGTCACTGAGGCGAGACCAGTATGGCTGCAGGCTCAGCTGGATGTACTGGAGGGGGTCACAGCAGTGCTGGTGGAGTAGCTTACAGGTCTGGGTTAGGCGACATAGGTCGGGCAGGGTCAGGTGGCTGACTATCAGCTGGATCAACTGCAGGGGGAGAGAGAGGGAGAGATAATTACAGAAAGAGAATAAGAGAGAAGGGAGGATGGTGGGAGAGGGGGGTAGAGGGAGAGAGAAATATAAATAAATGGAGGAAGAGAGGGATAAGGAAAGCAAGAAAGAAAGCAAGACAAATGTAAACAGACGGGATGATGTCAGGAAGAGCAGATTAATATAAAAAAAGTGTATGTGGCACACACACAAAGCAATATTCTTGTGGCAGTGAGTTTCAGTGTGGCAGTGAATCTGCTTGTTTGTGCAATATGGATGTGTGCTTCTTTCAGTAAGACAGAGGTAGAGAGAGAATAGATGTGTGTATGTGTGCAGTGAATAAACAATACCCTGTTGAACACAGTGTATCAGCAAGCAGATAATAGCTATATTGTATTACACACACACCGGTCTGGAGAGTAGTACATAAAACCAAGAGAACAGCCAGTGTTTTTAAGCTTGTCTTAGAAAATATGACATGTCTTTATGACATGAAAATTACTAAGCATAATATCAAATATCTCCATGGGTCCAAGCAAGTATGTTTAGGTCTATGGGAGATATCTTTTGTTCAATTAAGTCCTCGCAAAGTGCAAAAACTGCCCAAGATATCCTAAGCATAAACATTTTCAGGACTACAGTCAAAGCTGCATTATGTCACTTTTTGGGCGACCCGACCGAATTCACATTAAAAAAAAATCTATATCACATGTTATAGATCTGTCATTCTCATTAAAAGCAAGTATAAGAAGCATTACATCTGTTCTATGTGTGCTATTTCTATGCTTCCATTAAGTTTCAGGTCCTAATCCAGGCACTTGTCATCTCCCGTCTGGATTACTGCAACTCGCTGTTGGCTGGGCTCCCTGCCTGTTCCATTAAACCCCTACAACTCATCCAGAACGCCGCAGCCCGTCTGGTGTTCAACCTTCCCAAGTTCTCTCACGTCACCCCGCTCCTCCGCTCTCTCCACTGGCTTCCAGTTGAAGCTCGCATCCGCTACAAGACCATGGTGCTTGCCTACGGAGCTGTGAGGGGAACGGCACCTCAGTACCTCCAGGCTCTGATCAGGCCCTACACCCAAACAAGGGCACTGCGTTCACCCACCTCTGGCCTGCTCGCCTCCCTACCACTGAGGAAGTACAGTTCCCGCTCAGCCCAGTCAAAACTGTTCGCTGCTCTGGCCCCCCAATGGTGGAACAAACTCCCTCACGACGCCAGGACAGCGGAGTCAATCACCACCTTCCGGAGACACCTGAAACCCCACCTCTTTAAGGAATACCTAGGATAGGATAAGTAATCCTTCTCACCCCCCTAAAATATTTAGATGCACTATTGTAAAGTGGCTGTTCCACTGGATGTCATAAGGTGAATGCACCAATTTGTAAGTCGCTCTGGATAAGAGCGTCTGCTAAATGACTTACATTTACATTTAAGTCATTTAGCAGACGCTCTTATCCAGAGCGACTTACAAATTGGTGCATTCACCTTATGACATCCAGTGGAACAGCCACTTTACAATAGTGCATCTAAATCTTTTAAGGGGGTGAGAAGGATTACTTTATCCTATCCTAGGTATTCCTTAAAAAGGTGGGGTTTCAGGTGTCTCCGGAAGGTGGTGATTGACTCCGCTGTCCTGGCGTCGTGAGGGAGTTTGTCTTAAATGTAAATGATGTATGTAATGTTTCACTTCTGCATATTTTACTTTCAGTTTTGTACACCAGTTTCAAACAGCTGAATATACAATATTTTTGGTTATGGAAAATATTTTTCATAGCGGTTTAGATGGTTCTCTACACTGTACTTGCTTGTTTTAGTCACAAACTGAAATCAGGCGAACTATTCACATTTTTGCAACCAGGAAATGGCAGAGCGATTTCTGCATAGTCCATCTTTAAAACCAAAGCGAGAATTGTTTGGGAAAACAACATCTTGCAATTGTCCTGCAACTATTGCTGTTTCGTGGACAGAAAATGCAGCCAGCAGCCATATACGAGTGTTGTAGTATATGTGAGTGTCTAATAGCGTATTCTCCCTACCTCGTAGGGCAGTTTATCAAAGTATCCATTCCCCAGGTTAATGTGCTTGCCATCCCCGGCCTGTCGGAAGGAGGCTCCCGGGTCAGACAGCTCCTCATCACTGTCACTCAGGTCACAGATGTCGATCCTGGGCATCTTATAAAGGGAGAGGATGGGCCTCTCTTTCTGGCCGCGCAGGACTACGGCGTCCAGCTCTGTGTAGTACTTTAGCAGGGAGCTGTTGACCTCCACGCGGATCAAGTTGGTGGGGAAGCTCAGCTGCTTGATGCTGGGGGAGAACTGCCTGGCCTGGGGGGTCAGCACCTTGGTGGGCTCCTCAGCCCACAACACCTCCCACCTGGGGACAGACAGAGGTACACCTCTCAGGAGGTACACACGCACTCACCACTCTTTAGTCTGAGACATTCAGGGCAGTTTTCCCATACACATACTAAGCCTAGTCCTGAACTAATAAAACGTGCTCAATGGAGAATCTAAGTGGAAGTGCTTCTTATTCCGAGACTAGGCTTAATCTGTGTCCGGGAAACCAGCCCATAGAGTACAAACACAAATTTAGTTGTGGTCCTCTGTAGCTCAGTTATTAGAGCATGCGATTGCAACGCCAGGCATGGGTTAGAGTCCCAGGACTACCCATTTGTAAAAATAACAAACAATGTGCACCGATGACCTTAAAAAGGTCCAATGCAGCCGTTTTAATCTCAATATCAAATCATTTATGTGTAACAATTAAGTACCTTACTGTGATTACTTTTGACCATTTTAATTGATAACAAACAAAATAGTTTCTTAGCAAAGAGCAGTTTCTCAAGCAATACTTTTTCTAGGACTGTCAGAGTGGTCTGAGTGGAGAGGGGGAAACTGAAAACTAGCTGTTATTGGCAGAGAGGTTTGGAACTCTATCTTATTGATCTATTAACTAACTAATAGAAAAACTCCATTCCACAATTGAGAGCATCTTGACTGGCTGCATCATTGCTTGGTTTGACAACTGCACCTCCCTCGATCGCATGGCACTACAGAGGGTGGTGCGCACAGCCCAGTACATCACTGGGGCCGAGCTCCCTGCCATCCAGGACCTCTATATCAGACGGTGTGAAAGGAAGGCGCGGATAATTGTTAAAGAATCCAGGCACCCAAGCCATAGACTGTAACTGGTACCGGAGCAACAAGTATGACATCAACAGGCTCCTGAACAGCTTCTATCACCAAGCCATAAGACTGCTAAACAGACAACAAAATGGCTACGTGGACTATCTGCATTGAACCTTGTATTACATTTTTATTTTTGCACAGACTATGCACACACTCACTCTATTCCCAATCAGTCCTTAATTTGCTCACACACACACAAATACTGACTGTAAACACACACACGCTAGTCTGTTGCATATCCTGATGCCTACAACTCCTAAAACTCAAATAGCCGCCTGTCCCTTTTAATAGTCGGGCATCGGCACAAATTTCAGCCTGTTTCAAATAAACGCCGGGTCTAAATGAATTGTTTGAGGTTACCATGGACACAGCTTTGATATTCCTACAGTCATGTGCATTAAAAACATTATTTAAAAATGCTGTCTTCGTTGCTAACCATGGCGCCACCAAAAAGAAAACACGGCTTGTGATTACCGGTACCGCTCTCCATGGTGCTGAATGGCAAAATTGGAGTGTATGATAGGCAGCTTAGTCTTTGCAAGTCTGACCTGCGATAGATTTGTTATTATAATGGTCACAACAAACAATGTGGTAGTTTTCTCAAAATTGTATTGAGCAAGCGTGTGCATTAAGGAAATAGACGACTGACTCAAATAGAAGCCCGTCTCATAATACGCACCGGTTGTGTTGAGAGATTGAAGTAAACGAACAATCCCGGCTGTTAACTTGAGTTTTACGGTATATATTTTTTTTTTAACCTTCATTTTACCAGGTAAGTTGACTGAGAACACATTCTCATTTACAGCAACGACCTGGGGAATAGTTACAGGGGAGAGGAGGGAGGATTAACGAGCCAATTGTAAGCTGGGGATGATTAGGTGACCGTGATGGTATGTGGGCCAGATTGGGAATTTAGCCAGGACACCAGGGTGAACACCTCTACTCTTACGATAATTGTCATGGGATCTTTAGTGACCATAGAGTGTCAGGACACCCGTTTAACATCCCATTCGAAAGACCCCAATTACTGCCTTGGGATCTTTTTTTTAGACCAGAGGAAAGGGTGCCTCCTACTGGCCCTCCAACACCACTTTCAGCAGCATCTGGTCTCCCATCCAGGGACCTACCAGAACTAACCCTGCTTAGCTTCAGAAGCAAGCCAGCAGTGGGATGCAGGGTGGTATATAGGGAAGGTGTGAAAGTGGCTATGGATGAAAAGCAGAGATTTCACAATAGAAGATTTGTCAAACTACATTTCTACAACCCGAGTCCCACACCACCACTGATCCTTACCTGACGTCTGTGGGAGGGTTCTGAGAGAAGGGATTGAGGGAGCAGGCCATGATCTGGACAATGGCCCCCGGGTGGTAGGTCTCCAGCACCTCCACAGCTGTGGGGTAGACGGGCTCCTCGAAGGCCAGCTCGATGTAGTCCTGGCTATGGAAGGCCTTGGGCGTGCGGCGGAAGGGCAGAGGTGCGCTGGCACACTGCTCCCACCACGTCCCGTAGGCCCTGAACACGGCCGTCTGGGTGAAGTCCCCAGAGCTGGGGTAGACGTTGGGCATGCCGGCCAGGTTCCACATGGTGTATGACATGCTGTTCTCACTGCCGTAGTGGGAGCTGAAGTCCAGCACCTCTATAGGATAGGATAAGGTTAGTCCATCTGATCCCAATCCACCAGACAAAAGCACACAAACACACATTTTGGGAGGAGCACAGTGTCAGCTCCAGTGCAGCACACCTGGAGCTATTTTAAGGGGTTGGACTAAGTGCCTTTCTCAAGGGCACAATAGCAGGTGAAAGATTATACCTTTGGCATACTGTTCCACCTCCACACTGATGGGCAGGGTGGCCCGCTGGCCTGACTCCACGGCCCGCCTGCTGGTCAGCGCCTCACCCCGAGTTCCGCTCCTGGACCGGCGCCGCAGACAGATATAGTAAAACATGCTCAGAAGGGTTAGCATAGGGAACAGTGGGTCAGGGGAGCAGTGGGCTGGGTGTGGCTTGTGGGATGAGGCCCCAGAAGCCCGCCTGGCTCGGGAGGTCGTGCTCAACACAGCGCAGGCTACAGGCCTAGCCACATACAGGACCTGTGGGTTAGGGAAAGAGACAAAAAGACACACAAGGCAAGAGTTAGAAAAGCAAGACAGAAAAAGATTCCCCATTGATCTTCAAGTGCTAGTAGTAAAACCTTGGGCATATTTTTTTTTTTCTTCACAAATTCTTCACAAATAAGCAAATGTATCTGTCTAAGTAATGGATCGAAGTCAACTTTATAGCTTGCTATTACAATAATAGATTTTATTAAAAACTAAATGTTTCTTGCTCATGATGTTATTGAGTTCTTGACCTCACAATAAGCCAGATTCAAGTAACTTACACTGTGGTTCTGAAACTTGAAGCATTGTGGCACAATCAATAATTGCATAATTAATTTCAATCTTAATTTGAACAAGAGGGCTTTGTGTTGGAGCCTATTTAAGAAATAAAAAGGTAGGCCTACCGGTTTGACAGAAATATTTAGGCTATAGGCTGATATGTCCATAGATTTGGTCGTTCAATTACTCCACCCACCATGCACTCTTTAAATAGCCTACCTCCATGTCAGTGAAGGGCTGTTAAGTTAAATCCAAGACACAAATTGAGGGGGTATAAGCCTGCCTTTTATTAAAGAAAATGTCAAAAAGCAGAGGCCGTCTTTGTCGTCTTAAAACAGTGCCTTCGGAAAGTATTTTTCCCACGTTGCTAGGTTACAGCCTTATTCTAAAATTGATTGGGGGAAAAAAACAATGACAAAGAAACAGGTTAAGACATTTTCTCTAATTTATTTTAAAAAAAATAAAAAACGAAAATATCACATTTACATAAGTATTCAGACCCTTTACTCAGTACTTTGTTGAAGCCTTGAGTCTTCTTGGGTATGATGCTAAAAGTTTGGCACGTCTGTATTTGGAGAGTATCTCCCATTTCTTTTCTGCAGATCCTCTTAAGCTCTGTCAGGTTTGATGGGGATGCACAGCTATTTTCAGGTCTCTCCAGAGATGTTCGATTGGGTTCAAGTTCAGGCTCTGGCTGGGCCACTCAATGACATTCAGAGACTTGTCCCGAAGCCACTCCCGCATTGTGTTGGCTGTGTGCTTAGGGTTATTGTCCTGTTGGAAGGTAAACCGTCGCCCTAGTTGGAGGTCCCGAGCGCTCTGGAGCAGGTTTTCATCAAGGATCTCTCTATATTTTGCTCCGCTCATCTTTGCCTCAATCCTGACTAGTCTCCCAGTCCCTGATGCTGAAAAACATCCCCACAGCATGATAACCACCATGCTTCACAGTAGGGATGGTGCCAGGTTTCCTCCAGATGTGATGCTTGGCATTCAGGCCAGAGTTCAATCTTGGTTTCATCAGACCAGAGAATCTTGCTTCTCATGGTCAGGGTCTTTAGGTGACTTTTGGCAAACTCCAAACAGGCTGTCATGTGCCTTTTACTGAGGTGGGGCTTCCGTCTGGTCACTCTACCATAAAGGCCTGATCGGTGGAGTGCTGCAGAGATGGATGTCCTTTTGGAAGGTTCTCCCATCTCCACAGAGGAACTCTGGAGTTCTGTCAGTGACCATCGGGTTCTTGGTCACCTCCCTGACCAAGGCCCTTCTCTCCCGATTGCTCAGTTTGGCCGGGCAGCCAGCTCTAGGAAGTCTTGGTGGTTCCAAACTTCTTTGATTTAAGAATGATGGAGGCCACTGTGTCCTTGGGGACATTCAATGCTGCAGACATGTTTTGGTACCCTTCCCCAGATCTGTGCCTCGACATAATCCTGTCTAAGAGGTCTACGGACAATTCCTTCGACCTCATGGCTTGGTTTTTGCTCGGACATGCACTGTCAACTGTAGGACCTTATATAGGTAGGTGTGTGCCCTTCCAAATCATGTCCAATCAATTGAATTTACCACAGGTGGACACCAATCAAGTTGTAGAAACATCTCAAGGAAGATCAATGGAAACAGGATGCACCTGAGCTCAAAGGGTCTGATTACTACTGTAAATAAGGTATCCGTTTTTGTATTTTTAATACATTTCTAAAAATCTGTTTTTGCGTCATAATTATGGGGTATTGTGTGTAGATTGCAGAGGATTTTTAAATTTAATCCATTATAGAATAAGGGCAGTAACGTAACAAAATGTGGAAAAAGTGAAGGGGTCTGAATACTTTCCGAAGGCACTGTATAACAGAGCTTTGGTCCGCAATGTTTTATGCTAGAAACAAGCTGTAAAATACAGAGGAAAGACGTGACTCGGATGCATATGGGAATATCATTGTTTAGTTGACATTCAGAGGCTGAGCTACAACCTTCTATAGCCGAAGAAACAAAGCCTAGACTTTACTTGGGAAGTAATCTAATTGTCACCATCAATTGATTAAGCTACTCACTTTTTGAACAATAAAATATGTTTAAACCCAGACAGCTTTTAGGGAAACACTTGTAACCTTCTCTCATTAGGCTAAGCCACAGAAGAAGAGTAGCCAGCAGTTAAAACGTACATTTTTATGCGTGAGTAGACCTACTCTGTCTGCGTAGGCCTAACTTTTGAAGGTACCATGCTCAGATAGCTAATGAGGTCTTAGATTAATTATTAACAGGGACAGTTTCGTTGCAAACAAGACACACTGATGTGGCATGCAATTCCAGGTCATTCTATGTCATTTTAATATTTCACAAATTACAGAAAATGTCCCTGTTAATAATTAAATCTGAGGCGTAATTAGGAATCTGAGCTTGATACTTTCAAAAGTTAGGCCTGCCCAGACAGAGTATGCTTACCCACGCAGACAAATGTAAGCCAGCAAATACGATGATAGATTCACCCAATGTTTTTACTATAAATGAGATATTTCCACCCCTACTCTTCTCCACAGTGAACCCACAACCTTCTGGCTCGCAGCCCTGAGCACTATCAACATTTCTGCATTGCCATGTAACGCTAACAGGACAAAAAGTCAAAGAAGTGAAGGCAAATGGTAGACATGTTCTCTGCTATCCATATTCTTTTAATTATTATTTGGGGTTTAGGGGAGTGTCACTTGTTTTTCAAAGCATTCAGGGAGGGTTTGGGTTAAATATATTTTGCTTGAGGGAGGGCCTTCCAGTTTCATTTCAGAGGTCAGACTTTCTCCATGTAACCCTTATGATAACATTTAATCCCTAAACTATTCTCTACCTTAGCAGTATGTATGTTTTTTGGTTTGCTCTCTGTTTCTTCACAACGAACAGATGTTTGCTACAGTACCACTCTGCCACACGGTGGAGAAAATGGGCTAACTCTCCTTGATAACTAGTCCTGATGAAGTCACTTTGGTTGGAGGTATGTAGCAAATGGGCTCAAGGAGAGGGATATACTACAAAGCAAGATCAATGAGTTAGCCAGCTAACTTGTCTAAATATTCTGAAAAAAACATTTACATTTTATTTCTTAAGATGAGCTTGAAATAGGCATGGTCTGATTGACCCAACAACATATTTCTTAGTTTAGCGTTTCTAATGAACCAGATAGCTGGCTTACTTATTGATTCTGTGGTTCTGTGTCGCCAGTTGGTAGAGCATGGTGCTTGCAACATCAGGACTGTGGGTTCTACAGGGACCAGTATGAAGAAAACACATTCTGAAAATGTATGCACTCACTACTAGAAATCACTCTGGATAAGAGTGTCTGCTAAATGACTAAAATGCTAAATGTGGTACACCCCTCAGTTTTTGGTCAGATAGCACACAAAAACACTCCCCAATGAGATCACACCACTCATGTAGTTTCAGTGTTACACAAAAACGCCTAGCCTAGGCTTAATGTTACATGTCTAAAATGAGGAAGAACTGCTGTCGTACTTCCTGCCTAACCATTCGGTTTTCCAATAACACAATCTTCCTCTTTGGTTAGGCCTAGGCTATATCAATGTCATAAAGCAATCAGAAATTATAGGCTGCTCCACCACATTAATTTAGTCTCAAACCAACAGATTGGAAATCAAGTTTCCTTGCAAAGATACTGGCAAAAGGATACAAACATTTCAGCACCAGATAGATAATACCTTCAAAAAGTACAATTATTGTATTATTGATAAACAATACTTAAAAGTTGAGCTGAAACATCAAAGCTTTAGATGTTCCTTCACAGATGTGTGTCAAATTATCTTTCCTCTACTTCCCTCTCCGTGGGCCTACCCCCACCCCAGCCAATTTTTGTAGCTAGAATCCCTTTAGTTTCCACAAATTCTTAACATAGCTAGCTAAGCTAACCCTACCCCAAACATCTGTCAACTAGCGACAGAACATGCCATTGCAGCAATGCCAGATATAGCTTCGTCGTCGTTACGTTAATTAGTTGTTCTTGTGATGTACTATAGCTAGCTAATGAGAAACCATGGAACACACATTAACGTTAATCACCCAGGAATGTGGCTAGGTTAGCTGTGATTATCTTGACATATGGTGGACCAAAAATAAACCAGTAAAAATAAATATAATTTCAGCTAAAATGGATGCAAATGCTCACTTAATCTAATATTCAGAAGACATGATAATATTACGTTTGTAACCGAATAACATTTAAGTGGATATTGTAGCCAGATAGCTAACGTTAGCTAGCATGATTTGTCTAGCTAGCAAACGACCAACTACTGTGGCAGACTCAATAATAAGAACAAACATAACAAGGTTTAATATGTACTTACGTTAACCGTAGATCAAATTAAGCATTCATATAGCAAGACTGTCTTTGTTCCATATCTGAGATTATTTTAGCAGAAATCCTAAAACGGCAGACTTTTGTTCTCACTTCTGTTTACATCGAGTATTAATGCCTATGAAGCAGAGCATTGTGGGAATTATAGTCTTTTGTACTGGAAATATATTTAGTCTGGTTGTGTGTGTGATTATAATCAGGAATTTAAAAAAAGTGTGAATAAAACATTTGTCTGTCAGAATTGACTGAGAATGTAGTGGTGTGACATTTATCCTCTCCTAACAGAGCACTTTCCTGCCACAACCTGCCTCTGACCTCTCAAGGCAGAGGGACTGCATTGTTGGCTGTCTCACTCTCACACACACACACACACACACACACACACACACACACACACACACACACACACACACACACACACACACACACACACACACACACACACACACACACACACACACACACAAAAGAGAGAGAGAGAGAGATATTAATGTATGCTTCTGGTCATGTCTTGGCTAGAATTTGCATAGATGAATGACTTGTCCAGTCACTTTGTCTCTCTGGTGCATTGAGGCCCTATTGTCACCACAAAAGAGCAGTGGGTCTCTACGGAACCCTCAGCAGCCAATCACAAGCCAAGCTCTCATTAGCAGGCGTCCTTTGTGGGTGAAGAGAGCCGATTAATTACCTTTGACTAACAGTGCTGCATTTCTCTCTTTCTATCAATTTGAACCTTTTGGGGTTTTTTTTATAAAAAAAAAATACATCATTTTCATGAACATCAAAAACTTTATCTTTGAAGCTTTGATTTCAATTCAAATAGCCAAATATATTTGGCACCATAAATTAATTGACACGATTAGCATATTTTTCTTGTCAGAGAAAAATTAGAAAGGAGAACAATTCAATGCGTTCAATTATATTATATGTTAAAAATGGTAATAATTTCCTTTGATTATTTCTTATCCCTAGAATAGGCTTTGAGACTGCTGCGGTCATTGGACACTGGCTGAGGTACATTACCAAGACACTGGAACAGAGGAGAGTATCAGAGGAGAAGCTGGTGTCCATCCAGCTGCAGAGTTAACGAGAGAGGAGGGGGATGATTTGGAGCCAGCAGGCACCGGGGCTGCCAGTTCTGTGATTGACAGTTCCTCTAGGCATCACCGCCGCCGAGCCTGTCTACTGTCAGGCCTTTGTTCCGGCCCACTGTGCACACATGCATATACACATGGGTGAGCACACACAAATGCAAATGACCACACACACATAGACACACACACAAAAAAAGTTCATTTCTGTCCCTGTGCTTTGCCCCAGCTGTCAGAAGCTTAGTTAAATAATGAATCTGCCCCTCTCTTGCCTCTGTGGAGAGGCTAAAGAGGGGGTCAGACTAACGTAATGTAAAATACTGGTTTGCTTAGCGAGTACCACTTTCTCCCGATTCGGCCCATACCTGGCGCAAACTCGGGACCTCTGCCTTACTAGAACATGTGATCACCCTCCTGAAGCGTCTTACCGGCCGGTGCCACACTTCAAGCTGGCTATTCGCTGGGGCAAGTGGGGACACTTCAAACTGAGGAGAAAGTTTCACATATCCACATGTGCTACATTCACCCCTCAAACTTACTCAACAGCGACCCCCGCGTTGAGCTGAGCGCAACTGTAGGTTTGGGTCACGGCACCATTGTAAAGGACGTCACGCTGCTTGCTTAGTGAATACCACCTCCCGATCCGGCCCCACATTCTGGGGGGGGGGGTCGTTCTGCCCCTGAACAGGCAGTTAACCCACTGTTCCCAGGCCGTCATTGAAAATAAGAATATGTTCTTAACTGACTTGCCTGGTTAAATAAAGGTAAAAAAAAAGGGTTAGGGTTAGTGGTAACATCTCATGGGGTGCATAGAACATCCAGCCATGCCTAGTGCCCATCCCCCTCGACATTAGCATAGAATCTGACCAATGCCATGCCTTACCATAGAAATAGATAGGGTGCACTCAGTATGTTCACCAAGCCTCATCGAAGTTGAATACAGAAAACAGACATTGGTAGACAATGTCAAAATATTATATATATATACATATATATATATATATATTTGATTTTCCTCACATCAAATAAGTCAGCGGTCAAACGTCCCAGTTATTAGAAACTTGACTTCCAGGTGCCAGCATGTTTATTATTCACATGCATTTGATATCCCAACAGGTGTTAACAAATGTATGCTGCACATCATCCCAACATGATGCTCGACTGAAGTCACATCACAGGCTGCTGCACAAGGTATCCTCTACAAACACAGAGGGTAAAGAAAGGTGGAGAAAGACTGAGGTTGAAAAGAGAGGAGGTAATGTGTAAGTGGGGGGAAAAGCAGTGAATGCAGTGAATAATAAGAGGGTGAGAGAAGAGACTGAGTCTTCTCTGGTCCCTACTCCTCCCGTTACGGGGTCTGAGAAATGAGCTTCCCACCATTAGCTCTGACAAATTGAAAACTCTAGTCATTGGCGACTCCATTACCCGCAGTATTAGACTTAAAGCGAATCATCCAGCGATCATACACTGTTTAGGAGGGGGCAGGGCTACCGACGTTAAGGCTAATCTGAAGATGGTGCTGGCTAAAGCTAAAACTGGCGAGTGTAGAGTATAGAGATATTGTTATCCACGTCGGCACCAACGATGTTAGGATGAAACAGTCAGAGATCACCAAGCGCAACATAGCTTCTGCGTGCATATCAGCTAGAAAGATGTGTCGGCAAGTAATTGTCTCTGGCCCCCTCCCAGTTAGGGGGAGTGATGAGCTCTACAGCAGAGTCTCACAACTCAATCGCTGGTTGAAAACTGTTTTCTGCCCCTCCCAAAAGATAGAATTTGTAGATAATTGGCCCTCTTTCTGGGACTCACCCACAAACAGGACCAAGCCTGACCTGCTGAGGAGTGACGGACTCCATCCTAGCTGGAGGGTGCTCTCATCTTATCTGCCAACATAGACAGGGCTCTAACTCCTCTAGCTCCACAATGAAATAGGGTGCAGGCCAGGCAGCAGGCTATTAGCCAGCCTGCCAGCATAGTGGAGTCTGCCACTAGCATAGTCAGTGTAGTCAGCTCAGCTATCACCATTGAGACCGTGTCTGTGCTTCGACCTAGGTTGGGCAAAACTAAACATGGCGGTGTTCGCCTTAGCAATCTCACTAGGATAAAGACCACCTCCATTCCTGTCATTACTGAAAGAGATCATGATACCTCACATCTCAAAATAGGGCTACTTAATGTTAGATCCCTTACTTCAAAGGCAATTATAGTCAATGAACTAATCACTGATCATAATCTTGATGTGATTGGCCTGACTGAAACATGGCTTAAGCCTGATGAATTTACTGTGTTAAATGAGGCCTCACCTCCTGGCTACACTAGTGACCATATCCCCGTGCATCCCGCAAAGGCGGAGGTGTTGCTAACATTTACGATAGCAAATTTCAATTTACAAAAAAAAAATGACGTTTTTGTCTTTTGAGCTTCTAGTCATGAAATCTATGCAGCCTACTCAATCACTTTTTATAGCTACTGTTTACAGGCCTCCTGGGCCATATACAGCGTTTCTCACTGAGTTCCCAGAATTCCTATCAGACCTTGTAGTCATTGCAGATAATATTCTAATCTTTGGTGACTTTAATATTCACATGGAAAAGTCCACAGACCCACTCCAAAAGGCTTTTGGAGCCATCATCGACTCAGTGGGTTTTGTCCAACATGTCTCTGGACCCACTCACTGTCACAGTCATACGCTGGACCTAGTTTTGTCCCATGGAATAAATGTTGTGGATCTTAAATTTTTCCTCATAATCCTGGACTATCGGACCACCATTTTATTACGTTTGCAATTGCAACAAATAATCTGCTCAGACCCCAACCAAGGAACATCAAAAGTCGGCTATAAATTCACAGACAACACAAAGATTCCTTGATGCCCTTCCAGACTCCCTCTGCCTACCCAAGGACGCCAGAGGACAAAAATCCGTTAACCACCTAACTGAGGATCTCAATTTAACCTTGCGCAATACCCTAGATGCAGTTGCACCCCTAAAAACTAAAAAAATGTCTCATAAGAAACTAGCTCCCTGGTACACAGAAAATACCCGAGCTCTGAAGCAAGCTTCCAGAAAATTGGAACGGAAATGGCGCCACACCAAACTGGAAGTCTTCCGACTAGCTTGGAAGGACGGTACCGTGCAGTACCGAAGAGCCCTTACTGCTGCTCGATCGTCCTATTTTTCTAACTTAATTGAGGAAAATAAGAACAATCCGAAATTCCTTTTTGATACTGTGGAAAAGCTAACTAAAAAGCAGCATTCCCCAAGAGAGGATGACTTTCACTTTAGCAGTGATAAATTCATGAACTTCTTTGAGGAAAAGATTATGATTATTAGAAAGCAAATTACGGCCTCCTCTTTAAACCTGCGTATTCCTCCAAACCTCAGTTGTCCTGAGTCTGCACAACTCTGCCAGGACCTAGGATCAAGAGAGACGCTCAAGTGTTTTAGTACTATATCTCTTGACACAATGATGAAAATAATCATGGCCTCTAAACCTTCAAGCTGTATACTGGACCCTATTCCAACTAAACTACTGAAAGAGCTGCTTCCTGTGCTTGGCCCTCCTATGTTGAACATAATAAACGGCTCTCTATCCACTGGATGTGTACCAAACTCACTAAAAGTGGCAGTAATAAAGCCTCTCTTGAAAAAGCCAAACCTTGACCCAGAAAATATAAAAACTATCGGCCTATATCGAATCTTCCATTCCTCTCAAAGATTTTAGAGAAGGCTGTTGCGCAGCAACTCACTGCCTTCCTGAAGACAAACAATGTATACGAAATGCTTCAGTCTGGTTTTAGACCCCATCATAGCACTGAGACGGCACTTGTGAAGGTGGTAAATGACATTTTAATGGCATCGGACCGAGGCTCTGCATCTGTCCTCGTGCTCCTAGACCTTAGTGCTGCTTTTGATACCATCGATCACCACATTCTTTTGGAGAGATTGGAAACCCAAATTGGTCTACACGGACAAGTTCTGGCCTGGTTTAGATCTTATCTGTCGGAAAGATATCAGTTTGTCTCTGTGAATGGTTTATCCCCTGACAAATCAACTGTACATTTCGGTGTTCCTCAAGGTTCTGTTTTAGGACCACTATTGTTTTCACTATATATTTTACCTCTTGGGGATGTTATTCGAAAACATAATGTAAACTTTCACTGCTATGCGGATGACACACAGCTGTACATTTCAATGAAACATGGTGAAGCCCCAAAATTGCCCTCGCTAGAAGCATGTGTTTCAGACATAAGGAAGTGGATGGCTGCAAACTTTCTACTATTAAACTCGGACAAAACAGAGATGCTTGTTCTAGGTCCCAAGAAACAAAGAGATCTTCTGTTGAATCTGACAATTAATCTTAATGGTTGTACAGTCGTCTCAAATAAAACTGTGAAGGACCTCGGCGTTACTCTGGACCCTGATCTCTCTTTTGAAGAACATATCAAGACCATTTCGAGGACAGCTTTTTTCCATCTACGTAACATTGCAAAAATCAGAAACTTTCTGTCCAAAAATGATGCAGAAAAATTAATCCATGCTTTTGTCACTTCTAGGTTAGACTACTGCAATGCTCTATTTTCCGGCTACCCGGATAAAGCACTAAATAAACTTCAGTTAGTGCTAAATACGGCTGCTAGAATCCTGACTAGAACCAAAAAATTTGATCATATTACTCCAGTGCTAGCCTCTACACTGGCTTCCTGTCAAAGCAAGGGCTGATTTCAAGGTTTTACTGCTAACCTACAAAGCATTACATGGGCTTGCTCCTACCTACCTCTCTGATTTGGTCCTGCCGTACATACCTACACGTACGCTACGGTCACAAGACGCAGGCCTCCTAATTGTCCCTAGAATTTCTAAGCAAACAGCTGGAGGCAGGGCTTTCTCCTATAGAGCTCCATTTTTATGGAACGGTCTGCCTACCCATGTCAGAGACGCAAACTCGGTCTCAACCTTTAAGTCTTTACTGAAGACTCATCTCTTCAGTGGGTCATATGATTGAGTGTAGTCTGGCCCAGGAGTGGGAAGGTGAACGGAAAGGCTCTGGAGCAACGAACCGCCCTTGCTGTCT
The DNA here is from genome assembly GCF_023373465.1 of Oncorhynchus keta. NCBI lineage: Eukaryota > Metazoa > Chordata > Actinopteri > Salmoniformes > Salmonidae > Oncorhynchus > Oncorhynchus keta. The sequence continues at coordinate 1,888,179 of NC_068451.1, forward strand.
CTGCCTGGCCGGTTCCCCTCTTTCCACTGGGATTCTCTGCCTCTAACCCTGTTACGGGGCTGAGTCACTGGCTTGCTGGGGCTCTCTCGTGCCGTCCCTGGGGGTGCGTCACCTGGGTGGGTTGATTCACTGTTGTGGTCGGCCTGTCTGGGTTGCCCCCCTGGGTTGTACCGTGGCGGAGATCTTTGTGGGCTATACTCGGCCTTGTCTCAGGATGGTAAGTTGGTGGTTGAAGATATCCCTCTAGTGGTGTGGGGGATGTGCTTTGGCAAAGTGGGTGGGGTTATATCCTTCCTGTTTGGCCCTGTCCGGGGGTGTCCTCGGATGGGGCCACAGTGTCTCCTGACCCCTCCTGTCTCAGCCTCCAGTATTTATGCTGCAGTAGTTTATGTGTCGGGGGCTAGGGTCAGTTTGTTATATCTGGAGTACTTCTCCTGTCCTATTCGGTGTCCTGTGTGAATCTAAGTGTGCGTTCTCTAATTCTCTCCTTCTCTCTTTCTTTCTCTCTCGGAGGACCTGAGCCCTAGGACCATGTCCCAGGACTACCTGACATGAGGACTCCTTGCTGTCCCCAGTCCACCTGGCCATGCTCCTGCTCCAGTTTCAACTGACCTGAGCCCTAGGACCGTGCCCCAGGACTACCTGACATGAAGGCTCCTTGCTGTCCCCAGTCCACCTGACTGTGCTGCTGCTCCAGTTTCAACTGTTCTGCCTTATTATTATTCGACCATGCTGGTCATTTATGAACATTTGAACATCTTGGTCATGTTCTGTTATAATCTCTACCCGGCACAGCCAGAAGAGGACTGGCCACCCCACATAGCCCGGTTCCTCTCTAGGTTTCTTCCTAGGTTTTGGCCTTTCTAGGGAGTTTTTCCTAGCCACCGTGCTTTTACACCTGCATTGTTTGCTGTTTGGGGTTTTAGGCTGGGTTTCTGTACAGCACTTTGAGATATCAGCTGATGTACGAAGGGCTATATAAATAAATTTGATTTGATTTGATTTGATTTGATTTGATTTAATAGAGGAGGGTAGGTGTATACTGTATCAATATGAAGACTAGAAGAGAAGATGAAGGAAAAGTCAAGAAAGTGAGTGGAATGGCACAGAAACACAGCAAAAGACACACACACACTCACCTGAAATCATACACCTATTGTGTTACAACCAAGGGCACAGGAGGCTTTTAGGGAGGTTGTAGGAGGAGATGCTAGGAGGAAAAAAACAAAAAGGACTGAAGACGAAGAAGAGCATTCTTTGCATTTTTTAATCTGATATACAGTTGAAGTCAGAAGTTCACATACACTTGGAGTCATTAAAACTTGTTTTTCAACCACTCCACAAATGTATTGTTAACAAACTACAGTTTTGGAAAGTCGGTTAGGACATCTACCTTGTGCATGACACAAGTAATTTTTCCAAAAATTGTTTACAAACAGATTATTTCACTTATAATTCACTGTATCACAATTCCAGTGGGTCAGAAGTTTACATACACTAAGTTGACTGTGCCTTTAAACAACTTGGAAAATTCCAGAAAATTATGTCATGGCTTTAGAAGCTTCTGATAGGCTAATTGACATCATTTGAGTCAATTGGAGGTGTACCTGTGAATGTATTTCAAGGACTAACTTCAAACTCAGTGCCTCTTTGCTTGACATCATGGGAAAATCAAAAGAAATCAGACAAGACCTAAAACAAGTTTGGTTTATCCTTGGGAGCAATTTCCAAACACCTGAAGGTACCACATTCATCTGTACAAACAATAGTACGCAAGTATAAACACCATGGGACCACGCAGCCGTCATACCGCTCAGGAAGGAGACGCGCTCTGTCTCCTAGAGATGAACGTACTTTGGTGCGAAAAGTGCAAATCAATCCCAGAACAACAGCAAAGGACCTTGTGAAGATGCTGGAAGAAACAGGTACAAATGTATCTATATCCACAGTAAAACAGGCCCTATATCGACATAACCTGAAAGGCCACTCAGCAAGGAGGAAGCCACTGCTCCAAAACCGTCATAAAAAAGCCAGACTATGGTTTGCAACTTGCACATGGGGACAAAGATCGTACTTTTTGGAGAAACGTCCTCTGGTCTGATGAAACAAAAATAGAACTGTATGGTCATAATGACCATCGTTATGTTTGGAGGAAAAAGGGGGGGCTTGCAAGCCGAAAAAACACCATCCCAACCGTTAAGCATGTGGGTGGCAACATCATGTTGTGGGGGTGCTTCACAATATAGATGGCATCATGAGGAAGAAAAATTATGTGGATGTATTGAAGCAACAACTCAAGACATCAGTTAAAGCTTGGTCGCAAATGGGTCTTCCAAATAGACAATGACATTTACATTTACATTTACATTTACATTTAAGTCATTTAGCAGACGCTCTTATCCAGAGCGACTTACAAATTGGTGCATTCACCTTATGACATCCAGTAGAACAGCCACTTTACAATAGTGCATTTAAATATTTTAAGGGGGGTGAGAAGGATTACTTTATCCTATCCTAGGTATTCATAAAGAGGTGGGGTTTCAGGTGTCTCCGGAAGGTGGTGATTGACTCCGCTGTCCTGGCGTCGTGAGGGAGTGTGTTCCACCATTGGGGAGCCAGAGCAGCGAACAGTTTTGACTGGGCTGAGAGGGAACTGTACTTCCTCAGTGGTAGGGAGGCGAGCAGGCCAGAGGTGGATGAACGCAGTGCCCTTGTTTGGGTGTAGGGCCTGATCAGAGCCTGGAGGTACTGAGGTGCCGTTCCCCTCACAGCTCCGTAGGCAAGCACCATGGTCTTGTAGCGGATGCGAGCTTCAACTGGAAGCCAGTGGAGAGAGCGGAGGAGCGGGGTGACGTGAGAGAACTTGGGAAGGTTGAACACCAGATGGGCTGCGGCGTTCTGGATGAGTTGTAGGGGTTTAATGGCACAGGCAGGGAGCCCAGCCAACAGCGAGTTGCAGTAATCCAGACGGGAGATGACAAGTGCCTGGATTAGGACCTGCGCCGCTTCCTGTGTGAGGCAGGTTCGTACTCTGCGGATGTTGTAGAGCATGAACCTACAGGAACGGGCCACCGCCTTGATGTTAGTTGAGAACGACAGGGTGTTGTCCAGGATCACGCCAAGGTTCTTAGCGCTCTGGGAGGAGGACACAATGGAGTTGTCAACCGTGATGGCGAGATCATGGAACGGGCAGTCCTTCCCCGGGAGGAAGAGCAGCTCCGTCTTGCCGAGGTTCAGCTTGAGGTGGTGATCCGTCATCCACACTGATATGTCTGCCAGACATGCAGAGATGCGATTCGCCACCTGGTCATCAGAAGGGGGAAAGGAGAAGATTAATTGTGTGTCGTCTGCATAGCAATGATAGGAGAGACCATGTGAGGTTATGACAGAGACAAGTGACTTGGTGTATAGCGAGAATAGGAGAGGGCCTAGAACAGAGCCCTGGGGGACACCAGTGGTGAGAGCGCGTGGTGAGAGAGACAGATTCTCGCCACGCCACCTGGTAGGAGCGACCTGTCAGGTAGGACGCAATCCAAGCGTGCCGGAGATGCCCAACTCGGAGAGGGTGGAGAGGAGGATCTGATGGTTCACAGTATCGAAGGCAGCCGATAGGTCTAGAAGGATGAGAGCAGAGGAGAGAGAGTTAGCTTTAGCAGTGCGGAGCGCCTCTGTGATACAGAGAAGAGCAGTCTCAGTTGAATGACTAGTCTTGAAACCTGACTGATTTGGATCAAGAAGGTCATTCTGAGAGAGATAGCGGGAGAGCTGGCCAAGGACGGCACGTTCAAGAGTTTTGGAGAGAAAAGAAAGAAGGGATACTGGTCTGTAGTTGTTGACATCGGAGGGATCGAGTGTAGGTTTTTTCAGAAGGGGTGCAACTCTCGCTCTCTTGAAGACGGAAGGGACGTAGCCAGCGGTCAGGGATGAGTTGATGAGCGAGGTGAGGTAAGGGAGAAGGTCTCCGGAAATGGTCTGGAGAAGAGAGGAGGGGATAGGGTCGAGCGGGCAGGTTGTTGGGCGGCCGGCCGTCACAAGACGCGAGATTTCATCTGGAGAGAGAGGGGAGAAAGAGGTCAAGCACAGGGTAGGGCAGTGTGAGCACAGTTTGACTTAGCAAACGAGGATCGGATGTCGTCGACCTTCTTTTCAAAATGGTTGACGAAGTCATCTGCAGAGAGGGAGGAGGGGGAGGGGGGAGGAGGATTCAGGAGGGAGGAGAAGGTGGCAAAGAGCTTCCTAGGGTTAGAGGCAGATGCTTGGAATTTAGAGTGGTAGAAAGTGGCTTTAGCAGCAGAGACAGAGGAGGAAAATGTAGAGAGGAGGGAGCGAAAGGATGCCAGGTCCGCAGGGAGGCGAGTTTTCCTCCATTTCCGCTCGGCTGCCCGGAGCCCTGTTCTGTGAGCTCGCAATGAGTCGTCGAGCCACGGAGCGGGAGGGGAGGACCGAGCCGGCCTGGAAGATAGGGGACATAGAGAGTCAAAGGATGCAGAAAGGGAGGAGAGGAGGGTTGAGGAGGCAGAATCAGGAGATAGGTTGGAGAAGGTTTGAGCAGAGGGAAGAGATGATAGGATGGAAGAGGAGAGAGTAGCGGGGAGAGAGAGCGAAGGTTGGGACGGCGCGATACCATCCGAGTAGGGGCAGTGTGGGAAGTGTTGGATGAGAGCGAGAGGGAAAAGGATACAAGGTAGTGGTCGGAGACTTGGAGGGGAGTTGCAATGAGGTTAGTGGAAGAACAGCATCTAGTAAAGATGAGGTCGAGCGTATTGCCTGCCTTGTGAGTAGGGGGGAAGGTGAGAGGGTGAGGTCAAAAGAGGAAAGGAGTGGAAAGAAGGAGGCAGAGAGGAATGAGTCAAAGGTAGACGTGGGGAGGTTAAAGTCGCCCAGAACTGTGAGAGGTGAGCCGTCCTCAGGAAAGGAGCTTATCAAGACATCAAGCTCATTGATGAACTCTCCGAGGGGACCTGGAGGGCGATAAATGATAAGGATGTTAAGCTTGAAAGGGCTGGTAACTGTGACAGCATGAAATTCAAAGGAGGCGATAGACAGATGGGTAAGGGGAGAAAGAGAGAATGACCACTTGGGAGAGATGAGGATCCCGGTGCCACCACCCCGCTGACCAGAAGCTCTCGGGGTGTGCGAGAACACGTGGGCGGACGAAGAGAGAGCAGTAGGAGTAGCAGTGTTATCTGTGGTGATCCATGTTTCCGTCAGTGCCAAGAAGTCGAGGGACTGGAGGGAGGCATAGGCTGAGATGAACTCTGCCTTGTTGGCCGCAGATCGGCAGTTCCAGAGGCTACCGGAGACCTGGAACTCCACGTGGGTCGTGCGCGCTGGGACCACCAGATTAGGGTGGCCGCGGCCACGCGGTGTGGAGCGTTTGTATGGTCTGTGCAGAGAGGAGATAACAGGGATAGACAGACACATAGTTGACCATCTACAGAAGAGGCTATGCTAATGCAAGGAGATTGGAATGACAAGTGGACTACACGTCTCGAATGTTCAGAAAGTTAAGCTTACGTAGCAAGAATCTTATTGACTAAAATGATTAAAATGATACAGTACTGCTGAAGTAGGCTAGCTGGCAGTGGCTGCATTGTTGACTTTGTAGGCTAGCTGGCAGTGGCTGCGTTGTTGACACTACACTAATCAAGTCGTTCCGTTGAGTGTAATAGTTTCTACAGTGCTGCTATTCGGGGCTAGCTGGCTAGCTAGCAGTGTTGATTACGTTACGTTGCGTTAAAAGAACGACAATAGCTGGCTAGCTAACCTAGAAAATCGCTCTAGACTACACAATTATCTTTGATACACAGACGGCTATGTAGCTAGCTATGTAGCTAGCTACGATCAAACAAATCAAACCGTTTTGCTGTAATGAAATGAAATGAAAATGTGATACTACCTGTGGAGCAAAGCGGAATGCGACCGGGTTGTTGAGTGCGGAAGTTCTATTCAGTAGACGTTGGCTAGCTGTTGGCTAGCTAGCAGTGTCTCCTACGTTAAGGACGACAAATAGCTGGCTAGCTAACCTCGGTAAGATAATCACTCTAAGACTACACGCTCTAAACTACACAATTATCTTGGATACGAAGACAGCAAAGACAACTATGTAGCTAGCTAACACTACACTAATCAAGTAGTTCAGTTGAGTGTAATAGTTTCTACAGTGCTGCTATTCGGTAGACGGTGGACGTTTGCTAGCTAGCTAGCTGCTGGGCAGATAGCAGTGTAGACTACGTTAGGACGACGAAATACGAAGTTGCAATAGAAGTGCTGACTGTTTCACTTTGTTGTCCTCTTTCTTTTCCTTTTTCTTCTGTCCTTCTTTTGTCCTTATTTTGTCTTCCTTTCTTCTGTTAACTAGATATTTTTTGTTGTTATTCTTTGTAAGCTAGCTAGCTTCTTCCAGGAGAGTCCCTAGCAACTGCTTAGCAACAAGTAAACAATTCTGCTAGCAATTCAGCTAGCTAAGATAACTGTACAATTTTATGAAAAATAGTTAATTTTTCAAAAGCCTGTCTTTTTGGTTTGTTCCTTGTTTTGTCTTCTATTGAGTCTTGCAGTTTTCTCTTGATTTTTTCGATGTACTTCACTCTAAAAAACCATTATGACCCCAACCATACTTCCAAAGTTGTGGCAAAATGGCTTAAGGACAACGAAGTCAAGGTATTGGAGTGGCCATCACAAAGCCCTGACCTCAATCCTATAGAACTGAAAAAGCATATGTGTGAGCAAGGAGGTCTACAAACCTGACTCAGTTACACCAGCTCTGTCAGGAGGAATGGACCAAAATTCACCCAACTTATTGTGGGAAGCTTGTGGAACGCTACCTGAAACGTTTGACCCAAGTTGAACAATTTAAAGGCAATGCTACCAAATACTAATTGAGTGTATGTAAATGTCTGACCCACTGGGAATGTGATGAAATAAATAAAAGCTGAAATAAATCATTCTCTCTACTATTATTCTGACATTTCACATTCTTAAAATAAAGTGGTGATCCTAACTGACCTAAAACAGGGAATTTTTACTCTGATTAAATGTCAGGAATTGTGAAAAACTGAGTTTAAATGTATTTGGCTAAGGTGTATGTACACCTCCGACTACAACTGTACTTCAATGTGTATTGAGAATGCTTAGCAGAAGTTCGACTTTTGTTAGTAAAGGTTTGTCCAAATCCAAGAACAAAACAAATGTTGACTTGAGGGCGGCAATAGCTTTTGCATAAAACAATCATTATTATTAGGCCATACCTTTTACCATTCATCAGAGCCAACCATCATTTGTAATCATTTATAAGATATAATCCCATTAATTAAGTTTTAAATTCCAACCTCCCAATCAAATTGATCCCATATCTAGCATTTGACTCCAGTTTTAAAGGTTGGCAATACTATCTAAAGAGCATTTGAAATATTTCACCCTGATTACAAAAGCTCTCAGGCTTTTGTCTAAATGACAGAATCTGCAAATATAATTAGCACAGGAAGAAATACAGCAAGATAGCCGAAGAGCTGTCATCTCCTTCTGCTATTGTTTTCCAGCGCGCGTCCTACAACTGATCTTCACCGCTAACTCTTTCATTGGTTTCAGGAAATTGGTTGCGATGAAAAGTCATGACCTTGATCTTTCCTTTCGATAAATGTGTTTGGTTTTTTTTGCCTGGTACATGCAAATAGGAGGTGGGTTGGGGTGCAAAGTAAACAGACACAGAATGTTTCATTTTATTTTGTGTTTCGTGGCTGATTAGAAGCCTAATTAAATACACTGTTAAAGAGTTCACAGGCACACAGAGGAGACTCTGACCCTGCAACTTCTCATAGACCCCAGAGATCCTCTAAACAAAGAGATTATTAAATGCACTAAAGAGCACATACTCAGAGTCTTTAACAAACAACCATCATTCGACCTTTGTTATTATCAGATCCTGTTCTTCATTTACTTTTCACCTAACAGCTGAACATCAATGGGGGTATAAAGAAAAAGGAAGCCGACCAAACATTAGCTCATTAGGTTGGTGATATACTGTATATCAACTTGGCACTGTTCCAGCTCACGGCAGGGTCGACACACACACATTCAGATGTCATGCCTAGAACAGGAAGGAGAGTCAAATGTGCTTGTGATGTAAATCCATTACAATTCATGGTGAAAACAAAAGAGATTTAAAAAAATAGCCCACAGTTGGATTTTGTCAGCGATGATGAGCTCTTGAGTGGGGGGAGGGGGGTTTCTTGAGTTTGGGGGGTGGTGGGTACTTGAGTATAGGCCTATGCGGGACCCCAGCATGCAATATCGTTAATAGTCTATATCCAATAAACCGTCCACAGAGTGTGATCCATATTGACAATTATAATATTGTATTGTTCCTTATATTGTATATATAAAGAAAAAGGAAGCCGACCAAACATTAGCTCATTAGGTTGGTGATATACTGTATATCAACTTGGCACTGTTCCAGCTCACGGCAGGGTCGACACACACACATTCAGATGTCATGCCTAGAACAGGAAGGAGAGTCAAATGTGCTTGTGATGTAAATCCATTACAATTCATGGTGAAAACAAAAGAGATTTAAAAAATAGCCCACAGTTGGATTTTGTCAGCGATGATGAGCTCTTGAGTGGGGGGAGGGGGGTTTCTTGAGTTTGGGGGGTGGTGGGTACTTGAGTATAGGCCTATGCGGGACCCCAGCATGCAATATCGTTAATAGTCTATATCCAATAAACCGTCCACAGAGTGTGATCCATATTGACAATTATAATATTGTATTGTTCCTTATATTGTTCATTTGAGCTCCCAACATCGTCTCTCCACCCCTCCCACTTTCCTTTTAGTTCAGAAATGCAGTGTACCAGGGAATCTCCCATCCTCCCAATTCATCCATGGAGTAGACGGAATGGCATTCTTATCGAGTCATTCTATTGCTATGAGCCAGGGTTACAGTAAACACCAGTCCTGGTGCAGGAAAACTCTCTCACCTCTCAAGGTCTCAGGGATGCTCTTATACCGTAAAGCAGAGCAGCCTTGACGCAGTGAGTCGTCGAACTCGTCGCTACGACAGCCTCAGACACAGAGGACACACGTTACACCACAAACCTCACAGCAGGCGCTTAGCTACTCACAGTGAACTAACACACCACACACTCCTGGAGGTTCTCCCGTCCAAAAGGTTAACATGGCTGCGCAGAGGGGATTATGTTTGTCATCCTCTCTCTCCCTCTCTCTGGACTCACTCTAGCTGGTAGTGGAGGGCTGTGGTCAGTAGAATGGTATGGACAAATGGTCAGGGGTAGGGAATTAGTAAGATAAAGCCAGAAAATAC